>NC_092276.1:13945065-14190065 GCF_036320965.1 Panulirus ornatus
ACAGGGCATGTGAAGCGTCTGGGATAAACCATGGAAAGTTGGGTGGGGCCTGGATGTGGAAAGGGAGCTGTGGTTTCGGGCATTATTGTATGACAGCTAGAGACTGAGTGTGAACGAATGGGGCCTTTGTTGTCTTTTCCTAGCGCTACCTCGCACACATGAGGGGGGAGGGGGATGGTATTCCATGTTTGGCGATGGGAATGAATAAAGGCAGACAGTGTGAATTGTGTGCAATGGTATATATATGTATGTGTCTGTGTGTATATATATATGTGTACATTGAGATGTATAGGTATGTATATTTGCGTGTGTGCATGTGTATGTATATACATGTGTATGGGGGTGGGTTGGGCCATTTCTTTCGTCTGTTTCCTTGCGCTACCTCACAAACGCTTGAGACAGCGACAAAGCAATATATATATATATATATATATATATATATATATATATATATATATATATATATATATATATATATATATATGTGTATTTTTTTTCTTTTTTTTTTTCTTTTTTTTTTTGCTTTGTCGCTGTCTCCCGCGTTAGCGAGCTAGTGCAAGGAAACAGACGAAAGAATGGCCCAACCCACCCACATACATGTGTATACATACACGCCCATACACGCACATATACATACGTATACATCTCAACGTATACATATATATACACACACAGACATATACATATATACACATGTACATAATTCATACTGTCTGCCCTTATTCATTCCCGTCGCCACCCCCCCCCCCCACATGTGCGCGAGGTAGCGCTAGGAAAAGACAACAAAGGCCACATTCGTTCACACTCAATCTCTAGCTGTCATGTGTAATGCACCGAAACCACAGCTCCCTTTCCACATCTAGGCCCCGCAAAGCTTTCCGTGGTTTACCCCAGACGCTTCACATGCCCTAGTTCCATCCATTGACAGCTCGTCGACCCCTGTATACCAAATCGTTCCAATTCATTCTATTCCTTGCACGCCTTTCACCCTCCTGCATGTTCAGGCCCCAATCACTCAGAATCTTTTTCACTTCATCTTTCCACTCCAATTTGGTCTTCCACTTCTCGTTCCCTCCACCTCTGACACATATATCCTCTTTGCCAATCTTTCCTCACTCATTCTCTCCATGTGACCAAACCATTTCAAAACACCCTCTTCTGCTCTCTCAACCAAACTCTTTTTCTTACCACACATCTCTCGATCAAACCACCTCACACCACATATTATCCTCAAACGTCTCATTTCCAGCTTATCCACCTTCCTCCGCACAACTTTATCTTTAGCCCACGCCTCGCAACCATATAACATTGTTGGAACCACTATTCCTTCAAACATACTCATTTTTGCTTTCCAAGATAACGTTCTCGACTTCCATACATTTTTCAACGCTCTCAGAACTTTCGCCTTCCTCCCCCAGCTTATGGTCAACTTCCGCTTCCATGGTTCCATCCGTTGCCAAATCCACTCCCAGATATCTAAAACACTTCACTTCCTCCAGTTTTTCTCCATTCAAACTTACCTCTCAATTGACTTCTCTCAACCCAACTGTACCTAATAACCTTGCTCTTATTCACATTTGCTCTCAGCTTTCTTCTTTTACACACTTTACCAAACTCAGTCACCAGCTTCTGCAGTTTTTCACCCGAATCAGCCACCAGCGCTGTATCATCAGCGAACATCTGACTCACTTCCCAAGCTCTCTCATCCACAACAGACTTCATACTTGCCCCTCTTTCCAAAACTCTTGCATTCACCTCCCTAACAAAACCATCCATAAACAAATTAAACAACCATGGAGACATCACACACCCCTGCCGCAAACCTACATTCACTGAGAACCAATCACTTTCCTCTCTTCCTTTCGTACACATGCCTTACATCCTCGATAAAAACTTTTCATTGCTACCTCGCAAACGCGGGAGACAGCGACAAAGCAAAAAAAAAAGAAAAAAAAAAAAAGATATATATATATTTTTTTTTTTTTTTTTTTTATACTTTGTCGCTATCTCCCGCGTTTGCGAGGTAGCGCAAGGAAACAGACGAAAGAAATGGCCCAACCCCCCCCCCCCCCCATACACATGTACATACACACGTCCACACACGCAAATATACATACCTACACAGCTTTCCATGGTTTACCCCAGACGCTTCACATGCCTTGCTTCAATCCACTGACAGCACGTCAACCCCTGTATACCACATGACTCCAATTCACTCTATTTCTTGCCCTCCTTTCACCCTCCTGCATGTTCAGGCCCCGATCACACAAAATCTTTTTCACTCCATCTTTCCACCTCCAATTTGGTCTCCCTCTTCTCCTCGTTCCCTCCACCTCCGACACATATATCCTCTTGGTCAATCTCTCCTCACTCATTCTCTCCATGTGCCTAAACCATTTCAAAACACCCTCTTCTGCTCTCTCAACCACGCTCTTTTTATTTCCACACATCTCTCTTACCCTTACGTTACTTACTCGATCAAACCACCTCACACCACACATTGTCCTCAAACATCTCATTTCCAGCACATCCATCCTCCTGCGCACATCTCTATCCATAGCCCACGCCTCGCAACCATACAACATTGTTGGAACCACTATTCCCTCAAACATACCCATTTTTGCTTTCCGAGATAATGTTCTCGACTTCCACACATTTTTCAAGGCTCCCAAAATTTTCGCCCCCTCCCCCACCCTATGATCCACTTCCGCTTCCATGGTTCCATCCGCTGACAGATCCACTCCCAGATATCTAAAACACTTCACTTCCTCCAGTTTTTCTCCATTCAAACTCACCTCCCAATTGACTTGACCCTCACCCCTACTGTACCTAATAACCTTGCTCTTATTCACATTTACTCTCAACTTTCTTCTTCCACACACTTTACCAAACTCAGTCACCAGCTTCTGCAGTTTCTCACATGAATCAGCCACCAGCGCTGTATCATCAGCGAACAACAACTGACTCACTTCCCAAGCTCTCTCATCCCCAACAGACTTCATACTTGCCCCTCTTTCCAGGACTCTTGCATTTACCTCCCTTACAACCCCATCCATAAACAAATTAAACAACCATGGAGACATCACACACCCCTGCCGCAAACCTACATTCACTGAGAACCAATCACTTTCCTCTCTTCCTACACGTACACATGCCTTACATCCTCGATAAAAACTTTTCACTGCTTCTAACAACTTGCCTCCCACACCATATATTCTTAATACCTTCCACAGAGCATCTCTATCAACTCTATCATATGCCTTCTCCAGATCCATAAATGCTACATACAAATCCATTTGCTTTTCTAAGTATTTCTCACATACATTCTTCAAAGCAAACACCTGATCCACACATCCTCTACCACTTCTGAAACCGCACTGCGAGGCATGGGCTATAGATAGGGTTGTGCGGAGGAGGGTGGATGTATTGGAAATGAGATGTTTGAGGACAGTATGAGGTTTGAGGTGGTTTGATCGAGTAAAAAATGAAAGGGTAAGAGAGATGTGTGGTAATAAAAAGAATGTGGTTGAGAGAGCAGAAGAGGGTGTGTTAAAAAGGTTTTGTCACATGGAGAGAATGAATGAGGAAAGATTGACAAAGAGGATATATGTGTCAGAGGTGGAGGGAGCAAAGAGAAGTGGGAGACCAAGTTGGAGGTGGAAGGATAAGGTGAAAAAGATTTTGAGCGATCAGGGCCTGAACATACAGGAGGATGAAAGGCCCATAGTCTAGCGGTAGCATTTCCGCCTTTAGCACAGGAGTCCCGGGTTCGACCCTGGCTGTTGGAGGTTTGTATGTTCTATGAAGGTGCGCATTCATATGCACTTTATTCGTATTCATATACCTCCGCTTTGTACAGTTAGGTTTGGTAGAATGCTATCTGCTGGCTATGTGCGCCTGTTGGGAAATAACCGGCGTAGATCCCGTTGCTCACCAACGTGAGAAGGGTACTCGAGTACATAGTATTCGAATAGTTGTTTCATATTAGCCAGGCCCATCGCCTAACAGTAGCATTCCCGCTTGTGGCACAGGGGTCCCGGGTTTGATCCTGGCTGTTGGAGGGTTGGGCCATTCTTTCGTCTGTTATCTTGCGCTACCTCGCTGACGAGGGAGACAGCGACAAAGTATAATAAAGAAAGCAATTAAATATATATATTTTATTCAGATGTACTTTATTATACTTAATCGCTGTCTATGGTAAAGTGGAAGAATGTTTTGGAAAAGTCTCAGGGGTGTTTGTGAGAGGTCAAGAGCTAAGGAAGAAGTAGCACTACTACTGAAGTAGTTGTAGGAGTGTGTGAAAGGGTGAAAGGAGGTAAATTTATACTGATAGGGGCAAGAATGAAAGTGGATGTCAAGAGTTGGTTGATTATTAGTGTTAGCTTATGTACCTGGCCAAGAGAAGAAAGCTCATGAAGAGGCAGATGTTTCAGGAGCACTTGAGTGAGTATGTCAACAGTCATGATGAAAGAGGTATGGTATTAATGATGGCTGATTTGAATGCAAGAGTGGGTAATGTGGCAGTTAAAGGTATAATGGAAAGGATGGGGGATGGGCTATTTAGTGTTATGAATAGATTTTGTGAACAGCTTGTCGAATTGTGTGCTGAAAAAGGACTGATCATTGAGAATACTTGCTTTTAAAAGAGAGATGGAGAGATGGTCATTGGGCATTATTAGATTACATATCAATTGAATGGCATGTAAAAGAGAGACTTTGGGATGTAAATATGCTGAGGGGGCAGCTGGTAGGATGTTTGATTACTATTTTGTGGAGGCAAGAGGTAAGATTTGTGCTGTTTTTCGGAAAAGAGGAGACAATGTTGGTGAGAAGAGAGTAGTGAGAACAAGTGATCTTGGAAAAGAGACGTGATTCAAGAAATACCAGGAGAGATTGAGTGTATATTGGCAAAAGGTGAGAGTAAATGAAGCACTGGGAGTGAGTGAGGAATGGAAGGTATACAGGGAAGCAAAGCTGGCATGTCCAAGACATGCTTGTAGCATGCAAAAGATGGGATGTGGGCAGATTAGAAAGGGTAGTAAGTGGTGGGATGAAGAAGTAAAGTTGCTAGTGGAAGAGAAAAGAGAGGCATTTGGGCATTATTTACAGGAAAGTAGTGTAATTGATTGGAGGAAATATAAAAGAAAGGAGCAGGAGGTCAAGAGGAAGGTACAGGTATTGAAGAAGAGGGTAAATGAGAGTTGGGGTGAGTATCAGTAAACTTTAGGGAGTTTTGATATAAAAAGATGTTCTGGGAGTAGGTTAATAATGTGCAAAAAACAAGGGAACAAATAGGAACTTCAGTGAAGTAGGCATAAGGGGAAGTGGTAATATGTGATTAAGTGAGGATGAGTGAGTATTTTGAAGGACTTCTGAATGTATCTGATGGTAGGGTAGCAGATGTAGGGTTTTTGGTCTAGGGTGATGTGCAAAGTGAGTGTGTCATGGAAAATGGTTTAGTGAAGAAAGAGGTGGTGAAAGCCTTACATGAAATGTGGCAAGGCAGTATCATAATCAACAAGGTGAGGTGATAGTGCTGCTGTGGTAGGCTTGATACTAGGGAAAGTTTTAAATTTCAGTGCCTCAAGAAGATACTCTAGTTTCTTAGATGATTCAAGTCTCATCCTGCCATCTCATGGTAACCTCATTATTATCATTATACCCCAGGAGTGGAACTGAAGGGGGAGGTGTTGCCCAACTCCATCAGAGCAGTAGTAGTAATTTATTTTTTCTCATTGATAAAGACAAGCACTTGAGATGTGTTGGGGTTTTAGTTTTTTTTGGACAATTTAGGAGCCTTGCTGCCTCTGAGAAACACTGCACTGGAGTTCCCCTCTGCCAGTAGCCTGTCAAGGTGAAGCACTATAGGCTAAGAAGTGGCACTGGATTCTACCAATTATGTTGAGGAGTAAAAGGGACGAGCATTTGAGGATGATGGCGTTGAATATAAATGGGATGACCATTGAGAATAAAAAGCAGGCATTTATAAGTTATTTTTTGAATGTGCTAAGGATTAGGGGAACCCATATGCTTGGGAAGGATGTATGAAGTGAAAATGGAAATTATGAATACAAGTTGTAAGAGGGATATGGAAGGAGAAGTGGGATGGACAGGAATGAATGAAAATTATCAGGGAAGAGGGAAAGAAGGATGTGCAATTCTGCTATCACCAAGAGTGTGGGAGGGTGTAACAGAGCATGCCATATGCATCTCATCTTTGCCCTTAAAGACAAAGACCTAGGTTTCTGTGCATTCTTCATTACACCCAAAACCTATGCCCCCTCACGCATCATACGGCTCGCTTCTGCTCCCATGGAATCATTTGCTGCCATATCCACTCCCACGTATCTAACACTTCATTTCCTCCCAAGTTTTCTCAGTTCAGTTTCACACCCTAATACTGCTAAACCTAATAACCTTGCTTTTATTCTCATTTACTCTCAGTGTCCCTCTTTCGCACAGACTTCTAAACTTATTCACCAACTTCAGCAGTTTATCACTCAAATCTGCCACCAGTGCTTTATCATCAGCAAACACTAACTGACCCACTTCCCAAGCCCTCTCATCTCCCACAGACTGTATGCTCACCCCTCTCCTCAAGACTCTTACATTTATCTCTCTCATCACCCCATTAATAAGCCAGTCAAATCATATTGATATCACATACACCCATGTCATAGACCAATCTTCACCGAGAACCATTCATTCTCCGTACTTCCTACTCATACACATGCCTTACACCCTTAATATACATTTTCACTGCTTTTGGAAACTTTCCTCCCTTTTTGTATATTCTTAAGATCTTTCGCAAGGCATCTCTCTTTACCTTATCATATGCTCTCTCCAGATCTATAAATACCACATACAAATACATCTGTTTCTCTTAAGTATTTTTCCTAACACATTCTTTAAAGAAAAAACCTGACCCACACTCTCTATCATTTCTTCATTTCTAACATCACACTGCTTCTTCCCGGTCTGATTCTCTGCATATGCCTTCACCCTCTCAATCAATAGCCTCCCATATAACTTCAGCAGGTACACTTGACAAACTAATACCTCTGTAGTTTATCCCCTTGCCTTCGTACGACAGCACTCTACATGCATTCCTCCAATCCTCAGGCCCTTCAACATAATCCATACATACACTGAAAATCCTTTCCAACCAATCAGCAACACAGTCGCTTCCTTTCTTGTGTCTGTATCTGATGCCTGTTCCCTTCAGGAATTCCCGTCAATAGGGTGGCCTCGGCAAAAGAGTCTGTACTTATCCCTGTCCTTACATCCTCCTTTGCATACATTATTCCAAGCATTTTTTCACCATTTCTCTCCCTCCAGTATTCTTCCTCTGTATTTCCTTATGTCACAGGTGGTCTTCCTTTCACATCAACCCGTTTAGTTGTACTATATACACAATCCTTGTAAGCTCCCCATCTTGCATTCTTTCCTCATGCCCACGCCACCTCAACATATACATTTCACCCACTCTACCACTCCACAGCTCCTTCCCTTTCCATTCCCTGCCAAAACACGTCTCTCGTACATGCCCTTTTTTCTTTATTTATTCCATCAAGTCATAACATATTCTCTCAAATAGCTCATTTCCACAGCCTGGATTCTTGACCTTTGTGACTCGGTCCATATTCGGCTGCATAAGTCAGGGTTGGGAAGACTATGCTGTCAATTGAGCCTCTCTTTACTTCCATACTTACACTTTACCCTTTATTGTTCTATTAAGGGACCCAACAACTCTTCTCTCCTGTACTGCTCTCTCCCTTATTTCTTCTTCCCTCTCACCAAACTTGCTCATGACAGCTCTTGAATAGTTGAATTATCTCACGTCTTCCAGTCTTTCTCCTTCCATATATAAAACACACTTTAGTACACTCTATCTGGTTCTACAAAATCTATGTTTTCACTGTTTCCTTTCAAACATCATTACTTTACTTTTACTTGCATTAACCCTCAAGTACCTATGCTGACACATATATCAGAACACATTCAACCTTCCGCAACCCTCTCCTTACTCTCATCAAACAACACAGTACCATCTACAAACAGATTTGCCACTAGCGACCATACTCCATCACTGCACCTCCTTTCCTTAGTTTTGCTTCCATCTCTTATATATATATATATATATATATATATATATATATATATATATATATATATATATATATATATATTTTTTTATTTATCATTTATTTTGCTTTGTCGCTGTCTCCCGCGTTAGCGAGGTAGCGCAAGGAAACAGACGAAAGAATAGGCCCAACACGCCCACATACACATGTATATACATACACGTCCACACACGCAAATATATATACCTATACATCTCAATGTACACATATATATATACGCACACAGACATATACATATATACACATGTACATAATTCATACTGTCTGCCTTTATTTGTTCCCATCGCCACCTCGCCACACATCGAATAACAACCCCCTCCCCCTCATGTGTGCGAGGTAGCGCTAGGAAAAGACACCAAAGGCCCCATTCGTTCACACTCAGTCTCTAGCTGTCATGTAATAATGCACCGAAACCACAGCTCCCTTTCCACATCCAGGCCCCACACAACTTTCCATGGTTTACCCCAGACGCTTCACATGCCCTGGTTCAATCCATTGACAGCACGTCGACCCCGGTATACCACATCGTTCCAATTCACTCTATTCCTTGCACGCCTTTCACCCTCCTGCATGTTCAGGCCCCGATCACTCAAAATCTTTTTCACTCCATCTTTCCACCTCCAATTTGGTCTCCCACTTCTCCTCCTTCCCTCCACCTCTGACACATATATCCTCTTGGTCAATCTTCCCTCACTCATTCTCTCCATGTGACCAAACCATTTCAAAACACCTTCTTCTGCTCTCTCAACCACACTCTTTTTATTTCCACACATCTCTCTTACCCTTACATTACTTACTCGATCAAACCACCTCACACCACATATTTTCCTCAAACATCTCATTTCCAGCACATCCACCCTCCTGCTCACAACTCTATCCATAGCCCACGCCTCACAACCATACAACATTGTTGGAACCACTATTCCTTCAAACATACCCATTTTTGCTTTCCGAGATAATGTTCTCGACTTCCAAACATTCTTCAAGGCTCCCAGAATTTTCGCCCCATCCCCCACCCTATGATTCACTTCCGCTTCCATGGTTCCATCCGCTGCCAGATCCACTCCCAGATATCTAAAACACTTTACTTCCTCCAGTTTTTCTCCATTCAAACTTACCTCCCAATTGACTTGACCCTCAACCCTACTGTACCTAATAACCTTGCTCTTATTCACATTTACTCTTAACTTTCTTCTTTCACACACTTTACCAAACTCAGTCACCAGCTTCTGCAGTTTTTCACCCGAATCAGCCACCAGCGCTGTATCATCAACGAACAACTGACTCACTTCCCAAGCTCTCTCATCCACAACAGGCTGCATACTTGCCCCTCTTTCCAAAACTCTTGCATTTACCTCCCTAACAACCCCATCCATAAGCAAATTAAACAACCATGGAGACATCACACACCCCTGCCGCAAACCTACATTCACTGAGAACCAATCACTTTCCTCTCTTCCTACACGTACACATGCCTTACATCCTCGATAAAAACTTTTCACTGCTTCTAACAACTTTCCTCCCACACCATATATTCTTAAAACCTTCCACAGAGCATCTCTATCATCTCTATCATATGCCTTCTCCAGATCCATAAATGCTACATACAAATCCATTTGTTTTTCTAAGTATTTCTCACATACATTCTTCAAAGCAAACACCTGATCCACACATCCTCTACCACTTCTGAAACCACACTGCTCTTCCCCAATCTGATGCTCTGTACATGCCTTCACCCTCTCAATCAATACCCTCCCATATAATTTACCAGGAATACTCAACAAACTTATACCTCTGTAATTTGAGCACTCACTCTTATCCCCTTTGCCTTTGTACAATGGCACTATTCAAGCATTCCGCCAATCCTCAGGCACCTCACCATGAATCATACATACATTAAATAACCTTACCAACCAGTCAACAATACAGTCACCCCCTTTTTTAATAAATTCCTCTGTAATACCATCCAAACCTGCTGCCTTGCCGGCTTTCATCTTCCGTAAAGCTTTTACTATCTCTTCTCTATTTACCAAATCATTTTCCCTAACCCTCTCACTTTGCACACCACCTCGACCAAAACACCCTATATCTGCCACTCTATCATCGAACACATTCAAAAGACCTTCAAAATACTCACTTCATCTCCTTCTCACATCACCACTACTTGTTATCACCTCCCCATTAAACCCCTCACTGAAGTTCCCATTTGCTCCCTTGTCTTACGCACTTTATTTACCTCCTTCCAAAACATCTTTTTATTCTCCCTGAAATTTAATGATACTCTCTCACCCCAACTTTCATTTGCCCTCTTTTTCACCTCTTGCACCTTTCTCTTGACCACCTGCCTCTTTCTTTTATACATCTCCCACTCATTTGCATTTTTTCCCTGCAAAAGTCGTCCAAATGCCTCTCTCTTCTCTTTCACTAATAATCTTACTTCTTCATCCCACCACTCACTACCTTTTCTAATCAACCCACCTCCCACGCTTCTCATGCCACAAGCATCTTTTGCGCAAGCCATCACTGCTTCCCTAAATACATCCCATTCCGCCCCCACTCCCCTTACGTCCTTTGTTCTCACCTTTTTCCATTCTGTACTCAGTCTCTCCTGGTACTTCCTCACACAAGTCTTCTTCCCAAGCTCACTTACTCTCACCACTCTCTTCACCCCAACATTCTCTCTTCTTTTCTGAAAACCCCCACAAATCTTCACCCTCGCCTCCACAAGATAATGATCAGACATCCCTCCAGTTGCACCTCTCAGCACATTAACATCCAAAAGTCTCTCTTTCGTGCGTCTATCAATTAACACGTAATCCAATAACGCTCTCTGGCCATCTCTCCTACTTACATACGTATAGTTATGTATATCGCTTTTTAAACCAGGTATTCCCAGTCACCAGACCTTTTTCAGCACATAAATCTACAAACTCTTCACCATTTCCATTTACAACACTGAACCCCCCATGTATACCAATTATTCCCTCAACTGCCACATTACTCACCTTTGCATTCAAATCACCCATCACTATAACCCGGTCTTGTGCATCAAAACTACTAACACACTCATTCAGCTGCTCCCAAAACACTTGCCTCTCATGATGTTTCTTCTCATGCCCAGGTGCATATGCACCAATAATCACCCATCTCTCTCCATCAACTTTCAGTTTTACCCATATCAATCTAGAATTTACTTCCTTACACTCTATCACATACTCCCACAACTCCTGATTCAGGAGTAGTGCTACTCCTTCCCTTGCTCTTGTCCTCTCTAACCCCTGACTTTTCTCCCAAGACATTCCTAAACCACTCTTCCCCTTTACCCTTTAGCTTCATTTCAGTCAGAGCCAAAACCTCCATTTTCCTTTCCTCAAATATACTACCTATCTCTCCTTTTTTCTCATCTTGGTTACATCCACACACATTTAGACACCCCAATCTGAGCCTTCGAGGAGGATGAGCACTCCTCGCGTGACTCCTTCTTCTGTTTCCCCTTTTAGAAAGTTAAAATACAAGGAGGGGAGGGTTTCTGGCCCCCCGCTCCCGTCCCCTTTAGTCGCCTTCTACGACACGTGAGGAATGCGTGGGAAGTATTCTTTCTCCCCTGTCCCCAGGGATATATATATATCTTTCTTTCTTCTTTTAAACTATCCGCCATTTCCCGCATTAGCGAGGTAGCGTTAAGAACAGAGGACTGGGCCTTTGTGGAATATCCTCACCTGGCCCCCCTCTGTTCCTTCTTTTGGAAAATTAAAAAAAAGAAAAAAAAAAACGAGAGGGGAGGATTTCCAGCCTCCCGCTCCCTCCCCTTTTAGTCGCCTTCTACGACACGCAGGGAATACGTGGGAAGTATTCTTTCTCTTTAGTCGCCTTCTACGACACGTGAGGAATGCGTGGGAAGTATTCTTTCTCCCCTATCCCCGGGGATATATATATATATATATATATATATATATATATATATATATATATATATATATATATATATATATATATATATCATACAAAGCTCCATCAGCCAGGATCGAACCTGGCCCCACACAACTTTCCATGGTTTATCCCAGACGCTTCACATGCCCTGATTCAATCCATTGACATACACTTTATGCGTATATATATATATATATATATATATATATATATATATATATTATCCATAGGGATAGGGGAGAAAGAATACTTCCCACGTATTCACTGCGTGTCCTAGAAGGCGACTGAGAGATGAGGGAGCGCGGGGCTGGAAATCCTTCCCTCTCGTTTTTTTTTTTTTTTTATTTCTTAATTTTCCAAAAAAAGGAACAGAGAAGGGGGCCAGGTGAGGATATTCCCTCAAATGCCCAGTCCTTTGTTCTTAACGCTACCTCGCTAACGCGGGGAAACCGCGAATAGTATGAAATAGTATGAATAGTATGATGTCACCATGGTTGTTTAATTTGTTTGTGGATGAGGTTGTTAGGGAGGTGAATGCAAGAGTTTTGGAAAGAGGGGCAAGTATGAAGTCTGTTGGGGATGAGAGAGCTTGGGAAGTGAGTCAGTTGTTGTTCGCTGATGATACAGCACTGGTGGCTGATTCATGTGAGAAACTGCAGAAGCTGGTGACTGAGTTTGGTAAAGTGTGTGAAAGAAGAAAGTTAAGAGTAAATGTGAATAAGAGCAAGGTTATTAGGTACAGTAGGGTTGAGGGTCAAGTCAATTGGGAGGTAAGTTTGAATGGAGAAAAACTGGAGGAAGTAAAGTGTTTTAGATATCTGGGAGTGGATCTGGCAGCGGATGGAACCATGAAAGCGGAAGTGAATCATAGGGTGGGGGAGAGGGCGAAAATCCTGGGAGCCTTGAAGAATGTGTGGAAGTCGAGAACATTATCTCGGAAAGCAAAAATGGGTATGTTTGAAGGAATAGTGGTTCCAACAATGTTGTATGGTTGCGAGGCGTGGGCTATGGATAGAGTTGCGCGCAGGAGGGTGGAGGTGCTGGAAATGAGATGTTTGAGGACAATATGTGGTGTGAGGTGGTTTGATCGAGTAAGTAATGTAAGGGTAAGAGAGATGTGTGGAAATAGAAATTTGGGAGACCAAATTGGAGGTGGAAAGATGGAGTGAAAAAGATTTTGAGTGATCGGGGCCTGAACATGCAGGAGGGTGAAAGGCGGGCAAGGAATAGAGTGAATTGGATCGATGTGGTATACCGGGGTCGACGTGCTGTCAATGGATTGAATCAGGGCATGTGAAGCGTCTGGGATAAACCATGGAAAGTTGTGTGGGGCCTGGATGTGGAAAGGGAGCTGTGTTTTCGGTGCATTATTGCATGACAGCTGGAGACTGAGTGTGAACGAATGGGACCTTTGTTGTCTTTTCCTAGCGCTACCTCGCACACATGAGGGGGGAGGGGGAGGTTATTCCATGTGTGGCGAGGTGGCGATGGAATGAATAAAGTCAGACAGTGTGAATTATGTACATGTATGTGTGTGTGTATGTGTACATTGAGATGTATGGGTATGTATATTTGCGTGTGTGGACGTGTATGTATATACATGTGTATGGGGGTGGGTTGGGATATTTCTTTCGTCTGTTTCCTTGCGCTACCTCGCAAACGCGGGAGCAGCGACAAAGCAAAATAAATAAATGAATAAATATATATATATATATATATATATATATATATATATATATATATATATATATATAGTGCCATTGTACAAAGGCAAAGGGGATAAGAGTGAGTGCTCAAATTTCAGAGGTATAAGTTTGTTGAGTATTCCTGGTAAATTATATGGGAGGGTATTGATTGAGAGGGTGAAAGCATGTACAGAGCATCAGATTGGGGAAGAGCAGTGTGGTTTCAGAAGTGGTAGAGGATGTGTGGATCAGGTGTTTGCTTTGAAGAATGTATGTGAGAAATACTTAGAGAAGCAAATGGATTTGTATGTAGCATTTATGGATCTGGAGAAGGCATATGATAGAGTTGATAGAGATGCTCTGTGGAAGGTATTAAGAATATATGGTGTGGGAGGCAAGTTGTTAGAAGCAGTGAAAAGTTTTTATCGAGGATGTAAGGCATATGTACGTGTAGGAAGAGAGGAAAGTGATTGGGAGGGGGCGAAAATCCTGGGAGCCTTGAAGAATGTGTGGAAGTCGAGAACATTATCTCTGAAAGCAAAAATGGGTATGTTTGAAAGAATAGTGGTTCCAACAATTTTGTATGGTTGCGAGGCGTGGGCTATGGATAGAGTTGTGCGCAGGAGGGTGGATGTGCTGGAAATGAGATGTTTGAGGACAATGTGTGGTGTGAGGTGGTTTGATCGAGTAAGTAACGTTAGGGTAAGAGAGATGTGTGGAAATAAAAAGAGCGTGGTTGAGAGAGCAGAAGAGGGTGTTTTGAAATGGTTTGGGCACATGGAGAGAATGAGTGAGGAAAGATTGACCAAGAGGATATATGTGTCGGAGGTGGAGGGAACGAGGAGAAGTGGGAGACCAAATTGGAGATGGAAAAAAGGAGTGAAAAAGATTTTGTGTGATCGGGGCGTGAACATGCAGGAGGGTGAAAGGAGGGCAAGGAATAGAGTGAATTGGAGCGATGTGGTGTACCGGGGTTGACGTGCTGTCAGTGGATTGAATCAAGGCATGTGAAGCGTCTGGGGTAAACCATGGAAAGCTGTGTAGGGTATATTTGCGTGTGTGGACGTATGTATATACATGTGTATGGGGGTGTTTTGGGCCATTTCTTTCGTCTGTTTCCTTACGCTACCTCGCAAACGCGGGAGACAGCGGAAAAAAAAAAAAAATATATATATATATATATATATATATATATATATATATATATATATGGAAGTAAGGGGAGTGGGGGAGGAATGGGATGTATTTAGGGAATCAGTGATGGATTGCGCAAAAGATGCTTTTGGCATGAGAAGAGTGGGAGGTGGGTTGATTAGAAAGGGTAGTGAGTGGTGGGATGAAGAAGTAAGAGTATTAGTGAAAGAGAAGAGAGAGGCATTTGGACGATTTTTGCAGGGAAAAAATGAAATTGAGTTGGAGATGTATAAAAGAAAGAGACAGGAGGTCAAGAGAAAGGTGCAAGAGGTGAAAAAAAAGGGCAAATGAGAGTTGGGGTGAGAGAGTATCATTAAATTTTAGGGAGAATAAAAAGATGTTCTGGATGGAGGTAAATAAAGTGCGTAAGACAAGGGAGCAAATGGGAACTTCAGTGAAGGGCGCAAATGGGGAGGTGATAACAAGTAGTGGTGATGTGAGAAGGAGATGGAGTGAGTATTTTGAAAGTTTGTTGAATGTGTTTGATGACAGAGTGGCAGATATAGGGTGTTTTGGTCGAGGTGGTGTGCAAAGTGAGAGGGTTAGGGAAAATGATTTGGTAAACAGAGAAGAGGTAGTGAAAGCTTTGCGGAAGATGAAAGCCGGCAAGGCAGCAGGTTTGGATGGTATTGCAGTGGAATTTATTAAAAAAGGGGGTGACTGTATTATTGACTGGTTGGTAAGGTTATTTAATGTATGTATGACTCATGGTGAGGTGCCTGAGGATTGGCGGAATGCGTGCATAGTGCCATTGTACAAAGGCAAAGGGGATAAGAGTGAGTGCTCAAATTACAGAGGTATAAGTTTGTTGAGTATTCCTGGTAAATTATATGGGAGGGTATTGATTGAGAGGGTGAAGGCATGTACAGAGCATCAGACTGGGGAAGAGCAGTGTGGTTTCAGAAGTGGTAGAGGATGTGTGGATCAGGTGTTTGCTTTGAAGAATGTATGTGAGAAATACTTAGAAAAGCAAATGGATTTGTATGTAGCATTTATGGATCTGGAGAAGGCATATGATAGAGTTGATAGAGATGCTCTGTGGAAGGTATTAGGAATATATGGTCTGGGAGGAAAGTTGTTAGAAGCAGTGAAAAGTTTTTATCGAGGATGTAAGGCATGTGTACGTGTAGGAAGAGAGGAAAGTGATTGGTTCTCAGTGAATGTAGGTTTGCGGCAGGGGTGTGTGATGTCTCCATGTTTGTTTAATTTGTTTATGGATGGGGTTGTTAGGGAGGTAAATGCAAGAGTTTTGGAAAGAGGGGCAAGTATGAAGTCTGTTGGGGATGAGAGAGCTTGGGAAGTGAGTCAGTTGTTGTTCGCTGATGATACAGCGCTGGTGGCTGATTCATGTGAGAAACTGCAGAAGCTGGTGACTGAGTTTGGTAAAGTGTGTGGAAGAAGAAAGTTAAGAGTAAATGTGAATAAGAGCAAGGTTATTAGGTACAGTAGGGTTGAGGGTCAAGTCAATTGGGAGGTGAGTTTGAATGGAGAAAAACTGGAGGAAGTGAAGTGTTTTAGATATCTGGGAGTGGATCTGGCAGCGGATGGAATCATGGAAGCGGAAGTGGATCATAGGGTGGGGTAGGGGGCGAAAATTCTGGGAGCCTTGAAGAATGTGTGGAAGTCGAGAACATTATCTCGGAAAGCAAAAATGGGTATGTTTGAAGGAATAGTGGTTCCAACAATGTTGTATGGTTGTGAGGCGTGGGCTGTGGATAGAGTTGTGCGCAGGAGGATGGATGTGATGGAAATGAGATGTTTGAGGACAATGTGTGGTGTGAGGTGGTTTGATCGAGTGAGTAACGTAAGGGTAAGAGAGATGTGTGGAAATAAAAAGAGCGTGGTTGAGAGAGCAGAAGAGGGTGTTTTGAAGTGGTTTGGGCACATGGAGAGAATGAGTGAGGAAAGATTGACCAAGAGGATATATGTGTCGGAGGTGGAGGGAACGAGGAGAAGAGGGAGACCAAATTGGAGGTGGAAAGATGGAGTGAAAAAGATTTTGTGTGATCGGGGCCTGAACATGCAGGAGGGTGAAAGGCGGGCAAGGAATAGAGTGAATTGGAGCGATGTGGTATACCGGGGTTGACGTGCTGTCAGTGGATTGAATCAAGGCATGTGAAGCGTCTGAGGTAAACCATGGAAAGCTGTGTAGGTATGTATATTTGCGTGTGTGGACGTATGTATATACATGTGTATGGGGGGGGGGGGGGGTTGGGCCATTTCTTTCGTCTGTTTCCTTGCGCTACCTCGCAAACGCGGGAGACAGCGACAAAGTATAATAAAAATAAAAAATATAATATATATATATAAAACAAGTAGTGATGAAGTGAGAAGGAGATGGAAAGATTGTTTTGAAGGTTTGGTAAATGTGTTTGATGATAGAGTGGCAGAGGCAGATATAGGGTGTTTTGGTCAACGTGGTGTGCGAGGTGAGAGGGTTAGGGAGAATGGTTTAGTTTAGAGAGAAGAGGTAGTGAAAGCTTTGCAGATGAAATCCAGCAAGGTGGCAGGTTTAGATGGTATTGCAGTGGAGTTTATTAAAAAGGGGTGACTATGTTGGTGACTGGTTGGTAATGATATTCAGTGTATGTATGGATCGTGGTGAAATGCATGAGGATTGTCAGAATGCATGCATAGTGCCATTGAACAAAGGCAAAGTGGATAAAGGTGAGTATTCAAACTACGGAGGGAGAAGCATGTTTAGTATTACTGGGAAATTATATGGGAGGGTAATGGTGAGAGGGTGAAGACATGTACAGAGCATTAGATTGGGGAAGAGCAGTGTGATTTCAGAAGTAGTAGAGGATGTGTGGATCAGGTGTTTGTTTTGAAGAATGTATGTGAGAAATACTTAGAAAAACAGATGGATTTGTACGTAACATTTATGGGTCTGCAGAAGGCATATGATAGGGTTGATAGAGATGTTTTGTGGAAGGGAAGTTGCTTGAAGTGACAATGTTTTTACCAAGGATGTAAGGCATGTGTACGAGTAGGAAGAGATGTGATTCGTTCCCAGTGAATGTCGGTTTGCGGCAGGGGTGTGAGATGTCCCCATGGTTGTTTAATTTGTTTATGGATGGGGTGGTTAGGGAGGTAAATGCAAAAGTTTTGGAGAGCGGGGCAAGTATGCAGTTTGTTGTGAATGAGAAAGGCTTGGGAAGTGAGTCAGTTGTTGTTCGCTAATGACACAGCTCTAGTTGCTGATTCGGGTAAGAAACTGCAGGGTTGGTGACTGAGTTTGGTAAAGTGTGTAAAAGTAGAAAGTTAAGAGTAAATGTGAATAAGAGCAAGATTTTTATGTTTAGTAGGGTTGAGGGACAAGTTATTTGGGATGTAAGTTTGAATGGAGAAAAATTGGAGGAAGAGAAGCGTTTTAGATATCTGGGAGTGGACTTAGCGGATGGAACCATGGAAGCGGAAGCGAGTCACAGGGTGGGGGAGGGGGCAGACGTTGTGGGAGCGATGAAGAATGTGTGGAAGGAGAGAACGTTATCTCGGAAAGGAAAATGGATATGTTTGAAGGAATAGTAGTCTCAACAATGTTATATGGTTGCGAGGCATTGGCTATAGATAGGGTTGTACAGGGGAGGATGGATGTGTTGGAAATGAGATGTTTTGCGAGCAATATGTGGTGTGAGGTGGTTTGATGGAATAAGTATTGAAAGGGTAAGAGAGACGTGTGGAAATAAAAAGAGTGTGGTTGAGAGAGCAGAAGAGGGTGTACTGAACTTGTTTGATCATATGGAAAGAATGAGTGAGGAGAGATTGACAAAGGATATAAGTGTCAGAGGTGAAGGGAACAAGGAGAACGGGTAGACCAAATTGGAGGTGGAAGGATGGAGTGAATTAAGTTTTTAGCGATCGGGGCCTGAACATACAGGAGGGTGAGAGGCGTACAAGGAATAGAGTAAATTGGAACGATGTTGTATATCAGGGTTGATGTGCTGTCAGTGGACTGAAGCAGGGCATGTGAAGTGTTTGAAGTAAACCATGGAAAGGTCTATGGGGCCTTGAGGGTGAAAAGCGTGCAAGGAATAGAGTGAATTGGAACGATGTTGCACCTTTCTCTTGACCTCCTGCCGCTTTCTTTTGTACTTATCCCCGTCATTCACACTACTTCCCTGCAAAAAAAGAAAAATCATCCAATCACCTCTCTCTTCTCTTTCACTAGCAATCTTACTTCTTCATCGCACCACTCATTACCCTTTCTAATCTGTCCACCTCCCACCTTTCTCATGCCACAAGCATCTTTTGCACAAGCTATCACTGCTTCCCTAAATACATCCTATTCCTCCCCCACTTCCTTTTACTTCATTTCTCTCACCTTTTTCCATTCTGCACTCAATCTCGCCTGGTACTTCCTCACACAAGTCTTCTTTCCAAGCTCACTTACTCTCACCTATCTTTTCACCCCAACATTGTCTTTTTTTTGTGGAAACATTTACAAATCTTCACCTTCGCCTCCAGTTGTTCCTCTTAGCCATTTTCTGCGTTTCCAAGGAAGCGATAAGAACAGAGGATTGAGCCATAAAGGGAATATCCTCAGTTTGCCCCCTTTTCTGATCCTTTCTATATTATACTTGGGAGTAGAGGAGACAGTATACCTCCCACGTATCCCCTGCATGTCGTAGAGGGCAATTAAAAGGGGCAGAAGCAGGGGGCTGGAAATCCTCCTCTCCAGTTTTACTTTTCCAAAAGAAGGAACTGAGAAGGGGGCCATATGAGGAGTTTTTTCTCTGAAGCTCGGTCATCTGTTCTGGAACTCTACCTCGTTAATGCGGAAAAATGGCGAATATGGAAGTGAAGAGTTTTAGATATCTGGGAGTGGACTTAGCAGTGAATGAACCATGTAGCAGGGTGGGGGAGGGTGCAAAGGTTCTGTGAACAGTGAAGAATGTGTGGAAGGAGAGAACATTATCTCGGAGAACAAAATTGGGTATGTTTGAAGGAATAGTAGTTCCAGCTACAGATACACTACTGAATTTCCGGCAACTGATGGGTTTGCACCTCCTTTAGTCCAGAGAAAGTTACTTGAGGGAAATTGAAATTACCGCGACACCAGACTAGTTTACTGGGCGGCCACAGATGGCGTTGTGTGTAGGGCGCGCTTATTTACATTCTTCCCACTGAACTCGTTGGTGATGATACCGGGATTCTGTGAGACTCGGCTAATTTTGCTTGAATTTAACCCTAGCTATAGCTTCTAAGACATATGAGTGTGAGTCGTGGTGTCAAACGTAAACACCAGACCATATCGATCCAAGATAAAATAGAACTGTTGAAAAAAATGGACCGTGGTGTTTAGGTGCGTAAGCTGTGTGACATCTACAGTATTGGTTCATCAACTGTTTAGGATATAAAGAAGCAAAGGGAGAAAATATTAAATTTCTATGTATACAGCGATTCCAAGAAGCAAATGACGATTAGAAAAACTATGAAAGATGGTAAGAGTACTGAGCACGATCGAGTGATGATGGAATGGTTTCGACAGCGTCGGAGCGATGGAGTGGACTTGTCAGGTAGCATGATAATGGACCAGGCTAAGTTGTTCCATAAAGAACTTAAATTACAACATGAGCGTGACTATAGTGAAGGATGGTTTCAAAGATTCATGAAGGTTTATGGAATTTCCATGGATAAAGTGTGCGAAGAAAAGTGGTCTGCAAACCACGAAGGAGCTGCCAAGTATGTGGAAAAAAAATTGCGAAACTCGTAGCTGACAAGCACCTCAGTCCTGAGCAGGTGTATAATGCAGATGAAACTGCATTATTCTGGCGATGCACACCTAGGAAACACTAACAACAGAAGACAAAGAAGACACCACAGGATTCAAACCGGGGCGTATCTAGGGGGAAATGTCGCCTATGGCATGCACTGAAATTGCACCCCCTGTCCAAACATATGACACCAATATTTTTTTATTTTTGTTACCTCCGCGAAGGAGATTATGTTTTTACCGACGTTTGTTTGTCTGGCTGTGAGCATCTTTCAACATAAGTTATGAAAAGATTTTGATGGAATTTTCAGGGAAAGTCAGAAATGACACAAGGACCAGTTGATTAGACTTTGGGAGTGATCCGAATTATTGTCTGGATCGAGGAAGCCATTAGAGAAATATCAATTTTTGTGAATAATATTGAGCTGATTATGATGCAAGTGTGATTCCAAGTGACAAAGATATGTTTTCATGGTCAAGAAATCTAAATCTTTAAGATCCGAATCATTGTCTGGATCCAGGACGCCATTACGCCACTGGTTACCCCCTTCAAGTGGTGGCCAGGGCACCTGCCCTACCTGCCATACCCTAGATACGACACTGGATTCAAACAATTTAAGGACAGACTTACCATCTTAGGGTGCTCAAACATTTGATATTTGTTTGATTTAGATTTCTAGCAGTCCATAGTATACTTTATCCACATGGGAGATGTATAAGTAGTGGCATAGAGGTGTGTCGATGAATTATTATTACGTGACCACGGTTGGTCCGGCAAATGTTAATCCGACGATGATTTTGAACCTATGGTGCCAGAACATCGGTGGGGTATCTGCATATTATATGGTTGCGAGGCATGGGCTATAGATGGGGTTTTATAGGGGAGGGTGGATGTTTTGGAAATAAAATGTTTGAGAACAATATATGGTGTGAAATGGTTTGCTCGAGTAAGTGATGAAAAGGTAAGAGAGATGTATGAAAATAAAAAGAGTGTGGTTGAGAAACCAGAAGAGGGTGTGTTGAAATGGTTTGGCCATATGGAGAGAACGAGTGAGTAAAGATTGACAGAGTATATATGTGTCAGAGGTGGAAGGAATAAGGAGAAGTGGAAGACCAAATTGGAGGTGAAAGGATGGAGTCAAAAAGATTTTCAGCGATCGGGGCCTGAACATACAGGAGGATGAGAGGCGTGCAAGGAATCGAGTGAATTAGAAGGATGTGATTTACCGGGGTCGGCATGCTATCAGTGGGCTGAACCTGGTTATGTGAAACGTCTGGGGGTAAACCATGGAAAGGTGTGTTGGGCTTGGATGTGGATAGGGAGCTGTGGTTTCGGCTCATTACATATAACAGCTAGAGACCGAGTGTGAATGATTATGGCCTTTTTGTCTGTATTCTTGGTGCTGCCTCCCTGAAGCAAGGGTAGCGATGCTGCTTTCTGTGGGGCGGAGTGGTGCTAGGAATGAATGAAGGCAAGCATGGATATGTACATGTGTATAAATGTCTGTGTATGTGTATATACGTATGTGTGTTGATATATGTATGTATACGTGTGTATCCCTAGGGACAGGGGAGAAAGAATACTTCCCACGTATTCCCTGCGTGTCGTAGAAGGCGACTAAAAGGGAAGGGAGCGGGGGGCTGGAAATCCTCCCCTCTCATTTTTTTTTTTTTCTAATTTTCCAAAAGAAGGAACAGAAAAGGGGGCCAGGTGAGGATATTTCCTCAAAGACCCAGTCCTCTGTTCTTAACGCTACCTCGCTAATGCGGGAAATGGCGAATAGTACGAAAGAAAGAAAAGTGTGTATAGGCGTTTTTGTATACGCGGGAAACGGCAATCAAGCATAATGATAGTAATGATAATAATAATAACAATGATAATAATAATAATAATAATAATGACGATAATAATGATGATATATTCAAATGATTGAGATGTTTAAAAGAAAGCAGCAGGAGGTCAAGAGGACGATGCAAGGGTTCCAAATTCTCTCTATTCCTCGCACGCCTCTCACCCTCCTATATGTTCAGGCCCTGCTCGTTCAAAATATTTTTTCACTCTATCCTTCCACCTCCTATTTCGTCTCGCGCTTCTTCATATTCCCTCCACCTCTGACACATGGATGTGGAAAGGGAGCTGTGGTTTCGGTGCATTATTACATGACAGCTAGAGACTGAGTGTGAACGAATGTGACCTTTGTTGTATTTTCCTACCGCTGCCTCGCGCACATACGGGCGGAGGGGGTTGTTATTTCATGTGTGTCAGGGTGGCGATGGGAATGAATAAAGGCAGACTATGAATTATGTACATGTTTATATATGTATATGTCTGTGTATATATATATATATATATATATATATATATATATATATATATATATATATATATATATGTATATATATGTACATAAAAATCCATTTGCTTTTCTAAGTATTTCTCACATACATTCTTCAAAGCAAACACCTGATCCACACATCCTCTACCACTTCTGAAATCACACTGCTCTTCCCCAATCTGGTGCTCTGTACATGCCTTCACCCTCTCAATCAATACCCTCCCATATGATTTACCAGGAATACTCGACAAACTTATACCTCTGTAATTTGAGCACTCACTCTTATCCCCTTTGCCTTTGTACAATGGCACTATGCACGCATTCCGCCAATCCTCAGGCACCTCACCATGAGTCATACATACATTAAATAACCTTACCAACCAGTCAATAATACAGTCACCCCCTTTTTTAATAAATTCCACTGCAATACCATCCATACCTGCCGCCTTGCCGGCTTTCATCTTCCGCAAAGCTTTTACTACCTCTTCTCTGTTTACCAAATCATTTTCCCTAACCCTCTCACTTTGCACACCACCTCGACCAAAACACCCTATATCTGCCACTCTATCATCAAACACATTCAACAAACCTTCAAAACACTCACTCCATCTCCTTCTCACATCACCACTACTTGTTATCACCTCCCCATTTGCGCCCTTCACTGAAGTTCCCATTTGCTCCCGTGTCTTACGCACTTTATTTACCTCCTTCCAGAACATCTTTTTATTCTCCCTAAAATTTAATGATATTCTCTCACCCCAACCCTCATTTGCCCTTTTTTTCACCTCTTGCACCTTTCTCTTGACTTCCTGTCTCTTTCTTTTATACATCTCCCACTCAATTTCATTTTTTCCCTGCAAAAATCGTCCAAATGCCTCTCTCTTCTCTTTCACTAATAATCTTACTTCTTCATCCCACCACTCACTACCCTTTCTAATCAACCCACCTCCCACTCTTCTCATGCCACAAGCATCTTTTGCGCAATCCATCACTGATTCCCTAAATACATCCCATTCCTCCCCCACTCCCCTTACTTCCATTGTTCTCACCTTTTTCCATTCTGTACTCAGTCTCTCCTGGTACTTCCTCACACAAGTCTCCTTCCCAAGCTCACTTACTCTCACCACCCTCTTCACCCCAACATTCACTCTTCTTTTCTGAAAATCCATACAAATCTTCACCTTAGCCTCCACAAGATAATGATCAGACATCCCTCCCGTTGCACCTCTCAGCACATTAACATCCAAAAGTCTCTCTTTCGCATTTATGGATCTGGAGAAGGCATATGATAGAGTTGATAGAGATGCTCTGTGGAAGGTATTAAGAATATATGGTGTGGGAGGCAAGTTGTTAGAAGCAGTGAAAAGTTTTTATCGAGGATGTAAGACATGTGTACGTGTAGGAAGAGAGGAAAGTGATTGGTTCTCAGTGAATGTAGGTTTGCGGCAGGGGTGTGTGATGTCTCCATGGTTGTTTAATTTGTTTATGGATGGGGTTGTTAGGGAGGTGAATGCAAGAATTTTGGAAAGAGGAGCAAGTATGAAGTCTGTTGGGGATGAGAGAGCTTGGGAAGTGAGTCAGTTGTTGTTCGCTGATGATACAACGCTGGTGGCTGATTCATGTGAGAAACTGCAGAAGCTGGTGACTGAGTTTGGTAAAGTGTGTGAAAGAAGAAAGTTAAGAGTAAATGTGAATAAGAGCACGGTTATTAGGTACAGTAGGGTTGAGGGTCAAGTCAATTGGGAGGTAAGTTTGAATGGAGAAAAACTGGAGAAAGTAAAGTGTTTTAGATATCTGGGAGTGGATCTGGCAGCGGATGGAACCATGGAAGCGGAAGTGGATCATAGGGTGGGGGAAGGGGGCGAAAATTCTGGGGGCCTTGAAGAATGTGTGGAAGTCGAGAACATTATCTCGGAAAGCAAAAATGGGTATGTTTGAAGGAATAGTGGTTCCAACAATGTTGTATGGTTGCGAGGCGTGGGCTATGGATAGAGTTGTGCGCAGGAGGATGGATGTGCTGGAAATGAGATGTTTGAGGACAATGTGTGATGTGAGGTGGTTTGATCGAGTGAGTAACGTAAGGGTAAGAGAGATGTGTGGAAATAAAAAGAGCGTGGTTGAGAGAGCAGAAGAGGGTGTTTTGAAATGGTTTGGGCACATGAAGAGAATGAGTGAGGAAAGATTGACCAAGAGGATATATGTGTCGGAGGTGGAGGGAACGAGGAGAAGTGGGAGACCAAATTGGAGGTGGAAAGATGGAGTGAAAAAGATTTTGTGTGATCGGGGCCGGAACATGCAGGAGGGTGAAAGGAGGGCAAGGAATAGAGTGAATTGGATCGATGTGGTATACCGGGGTTGACGTGCTGTCAGTGTATTGAATCAAGGCATGTGAAGCGTCTGGGGTAAACCATGGAAAGCTGTGTAGGTATGTATATTTGCGTGTGTGGACGTATGTATATACATGTGTATGGGGGTGGGTTGGGCCATTTCTTTCGTCTGTTTCATTGCGCTACCTCGCAAACGCGGGAGACAGCGACAAAAAAAAAAAATGTATATATATATATGTTTACGTTGAGATGTATAGGTATGTATATGTGCGTATGTGGACGTGTATGTATATACACATGTATGTGGGTGGGTTGGGCCATTCTTTCGTCTGTTTCCTTGCGCTACCTCGCTAACGCGGGACACAGCGACAAAGCAAAATAATAATAATAATAATATATGTATGTATATATATATATATATATATATATATATATATATATATATATATATATATATATATATTATTTACCAAAAGAAGGAACAGAGAAGGGGGCCAAGTGAGGATATTCCATCAAAGGCCCAGTCCTCTGTTCTTATCGCTACCTCGCTAATGTGGGAAATGGCGAATAGTTTGAAGGATATATATTTATTCATTTATTTATTCATTTATTTATTATACTTAGTCGCTGTCTCCCGCATTAGCGAGGTAGCAAAAGGAAACACACACACACACACACACACACACACACACACACACACACACACACACACATAAATACCCATAAACATACATATACATACAAATACATACCAACATATGCATACATACACATACAGACTTATACATATGTACACACACACACACACACACACACACATATATATATATATATATATATATATATATATATATATATATATATATATCTTTCTTTTTTTCTTTCAAACTATTCGCCATTTCCCGCATTAGCGAGGTAGCGTTAAGAACAGAGGACTGGGCCTTGAGGGAATACCCTCACCTGGCCCAATTCTCTGTTCTTTTTGGAAAATTAAAAAAAAAAAAAAAAACGAGAGGGGAGGATTTCCAGCCCCCCGCTCCCTCCCCTTTTAGTCGCCTTCTACGGCACGCAGGGAATACGTGGGAAGTATTCTTTCTCCCCTATCCCCAGGGATAAATATATATATATATATATATATATATATATATATATATATATATATATATATATGTGAAGTGTTTTAGATATCTGGGAGTGGATCTGGCAGCGGATGGAACCATGGAAGCGGAAATGGATCATAGGGTGGGGGAGGGGGCGAAAATTCTGGGAGCCTTGAAGAATGTGTGGAAGTCGAGAACATTATCTCGGAAAGCAAAAATGGGTATGTTTGAAGGAATAGTGGTTCCAACAATGTTGTATGGTTGCGAGGCGTGGGCTATGGATAGAGTGGTGCGCAGGAGGATGGATGTGCTGGAAATGAGATGTTTGAGGACAATGTGTGGTGTGAGGTGGTTTGATCGAGTAAGTAACGTAAGGGTAAGAGAGATGTGTGGAAATAAAAAGAGCGTGGTTGAGAGAGCAGAAGAGGGTGTTTTGAAATGGTTTGGGCACATGGAGAGAATGAGTGAGGAAAGATTGACCAAGAGGATATATGTGTCGGAGGTAGAGGGAACGAGGAGAAGAGGGAGACCAAATTGGAGGTGGAAAGATGGAGTGAAAAAGATTTTATGGGATCGGGGCCTGAACATGCAGGAGGGTGAAAGGAGGGCAAGGAATAGAGTGAATTGGATCGATGTGGTATACCGGGGTTGACGTGCTGTCAGTGGATTGAATCAGGGCATGTGAAGCGTCTGGGGTAAACCATGGAAAGCTGTGTAGGTATGTATATTTGCGTGTGTGGACGTATGTATATACATGTGTGTGGGGGTGGGTTGGGCCATTTCTTTCGTCTGTTTCCTTGCGCTACCTCGCAAACGCGGGAGACAGCGACAAAGCAACAAAAAAAAACAAATATATATATATATATATATATATATATATATATATATATATATATATATCTATATATATATATATATATATATATATATATATATATATATATACTTGATCGCAAGGAAACAGACGAAGAAATGACCCAACCCACCCACATACACATGTATATACATACACGTCCACACACGCACATATGCATACCTATACATTTCAGCGTATACATACATATACATACACAGATATATACATATATAGACATGTACATATTCATACCTGCTGCCTTCATCCATTCTCACCACCCCCGCCACTCATGAAATGGCACCCCCCTCCACCCCCCCTTCCCCCCGCGTGCACACGAGGTAGCACTAGGAAAAGACAACAAAGGCCACATTCGTTCACACTGAGTCTCTACCTGTCATGTATAATGCACCGAAACCACAGCTCCCTTTCCACATCCAGGCCCCACAAAACTTTTCATGGTTTGCCCTAAACGCTTCACATACCCTGGTTCAATCCATTGACAGCACCTCGACCCTGGTATACTACATCGTTCCAATTCAATCTATTAATTGCATACCTCTCACCCTCCTGTATGTTCAGGCCCCGATCGCTAAAAATCTTTTTCACTCCGTCCTTCCACCTCCAATTTGGTCTCTCACTTCTCCTTGTTCCCTCTACCTTTGACACATATATCCCCTTTGTCATTCTTTCCTCACTCATTCTCTCCATGTGAATAAACCATTTCAATACACTCTCTTCTGCTGTCTCAACTACACACTTTTTATTACCACACATCTCTCTTACCCGTTCATTACTTACTCGATCAAACCACCTCACACCACATTATGTCCTCAAACATCTTATTTCCAATATATCCACCCTCCTCCTCACAACCTTATCTATAGCCTACGCCTCGCAACCATATAACGTTGTTGGAACCGCTAATCCTTCAAATATACCCATTTTTGTTCTCTGAAATAACATTCTTGCCTTCCACACATTTTTCAACTCTCCCAGAACCTTCGCCCCCCTGCACCACCATGTGACTCGCTTCCACTTCCATGGTTCCATCCGTAGTTAAATCCACTCCCAGATATGTAAATCACTTGACTTCCTAGTTTTTCTCCATTCACACTTACCTCCCAATTTACTTGTCCCTCAACCCTACTGAACCTTGTTCTTATTCACATTTACTCTCAGCTTTCTTCTTTCACAAACTTTACCAAAGCTAAGTCAATCGCTTTCACAGTTTCTCACACGAATCAGCCAACAGCGCTGTATCATCAGCGAACAACAACTGACTCGTTTCCCAAGCCCTCTCATCCACAATAGACTGCATACCTGCCCCTATCTCCAAAATCTTGCATTCACCTCTCCTAACAACCCCATCCATAAACAAATTAAACAACCATGGAGACATCACACACCCCTGCTGCAAACCGACATTCAGAGGGAACCAGTCACTTTCCTCTCTTCCTACTCACACACACGCCTTACATCCTTGATAAATACTTTCCAATGCTTCTAGCAACTTATCTCCCACACCATATGCTCATGATACCTTCCACCGAGTGTCTCTATCAACTCTATCATATTCCTCCTCCAGATCCATAAATGCTACATACAAATCTATGTTTTTCTGAGTATGTCTCATATACATTCTTCAAAGCAAACACCTGATCCACACATCCTCAACCACTTCTGAAACCACACTGCTCTTCCCCAATCTGGTGCTCTCTACATGCCTTTACCCTTTAGATCAATACCCTCCCATATAATTTCCAATGAACACTCAACAACCTTATACCTCTGTAATTTGAACACTGACCTTTATCCCCTTTGCCTTTGCACAATGGCACTATGCATGCATTCTGCCAGTTCTCAGGCTCTTCACCATGAACCATACATACATTGAATATCCTTACCAACCAGTCAACAATACAGTCACTCCCTTTTTTAATAAATTCCACTGCAATACCATCCAAACGCGCTGCCTTGCCGGATTTCATCTTTTGCAAAGCTTTCACTACCTCTTCCCTGTGTAACAAACCATTCTCCCTGACCCTTTCACTTTGCGCACCACCTAGATCAAAACTTCCTATATCTGCCACTCTATCATCAAACGTATTCAACAAGCCTTCAAAATACTCACTCAATCTCATTCTCACTTCACCACTACTTGTTATTACCTCCCCATTAGCCTCCTTCACCGATGTTCCTAATTGTTCTCTTGTCCTACGCACTTTATCTCCTTCCAAAATATATTTTTTATCCTTCCTAATATTCAATGATACTCTATCACCCCAAATCTCTTTTGCCCTCTTTTTCACCTCTTGCACCTTTCTCTTGACCTCCTGCCTCTTTCATGTGTACATCTCCCACTCAATCGCACTACCTGCCTGCAAAAATCGTCCAAACGCCTCTCTCTTCTCTTTCACTAACAATCTTACTTCTTCATCCCACCACTCACTACTATTTCATATTTATATTAATTATACTTTGTCGCTGTCTACCGCGTTAGCGAGGTAGCGCAAGGAAACAGACGAAAGAAAGGCCCAACCTACCCACATACACATGTATATACTTACACGTCCAAACATGCACATATATATATATATATATATATATATATATATATATATATATATATATATATATATATATATATATATATATATATATATACCTATACATCTCAACGTGTATATATATATATATATATATATATATATATATATATATATATATATATATATATATATATAATCACAGACATATACATATATACACATGTACATAATTTATACTCTTTGCCCTTATTCATTCTCGTCACCATCCCGCCACACATGAAATGAAAACCCCCTCCCCCCGCATGTGCGCGAGGTAGAGCTAGGAAAAGACAACAAAGGCTACTTTCTTTCACACTCAGTCTTTAGCTGTCATGTATAATGCACCGAAACCACAGCTCCCTTTCCACATCCAGGCCCCACAAAAACTTTCCATGGTTTACCCCAGACGCTTCACATGCCTGGTTCAATCCACTGACAACACGTCAACCCCTGTATACACATCGTTCCAATTCTTTCTGTTCTTTGCACACCTTTCACCTCCTGCATGTTGAGGCCCCGATAACTCAAAATCTTTTTCACTCCATCTTTTCACCTCCAATTTGGTTTCCCATTTCTCCTCGTTCCCTCCACCTCTGACACATATATCCTCTTTGTCAATCTTTCCTCACTCATTCTCTCCATGTGACCAAAACATTTCAAAACACCCTCTTCTGCTCTCTCAACCACCCTCTTTTTATTACCACAACATCTCTCTTACCCATTCATTACTTACTCGATCAAACCACCTCACACCACATATTGTCCTGAAACATCTCATTTCCAACACATCCACCCTCCTCCGCACAACTCTATCTACAACCCACGCCTGGCAACCGTATAACATTGTTGGAACCACTATTCCTTCAAACATACCCATTTTGCTTTCCAAGATAACGTTCTCGACTTCCACACATTTTTCAACTCTCCCAGAACTTTCTCCCCCTCCCCCACCCTGTGATTCACTTCCGCTTCCATGGTTCCATCCGCTGCCAAATCCACTCCCAGATATCTAAAACACTTCACTACCTCCAGTTTTTCTCCATTGAAACTTACCTCCCACTTGACTTGTCCCTCAACCCTACTGTACCTATTAACTTTTCTCTTATTCACATTTACTCTCAGCTTTCTTCTTTCACACACTTTACCAAACTGACTCACTTCCCAAGTTCTTTCATCCACAACAGACTTCATACTTGCCCCTTTTCCAAAACTTTTGCATTCACCTCCCTAACAACCCCATCCATAAACAAATTAAAGAGCCATGGAGACATCACGCACCCTGCCGCATACCAACATTTACTGAGAACCAATCACTTTCCTCTCTTCCTACACGTACACATGCCTTACATCCTCGATAAAAACTTTTCACTGCTTCTAACAACTTCTCACACCACATATTCCTAATACCTTCCACAGAGCATCTCTATCAACTCTCTAATATGCCTTCTCCAGATCCATAAATGCTACATACAAATCCATTTGCTTTTCTAAGTATTTCTCACATACATTCTTCAAAGCAAACACCTGAACCACACATCCTCTACCACTTCTGAAACCACACTGCTCTTCCCCAATCTGATGCTCTGTACATGCCTTCACCCTCTCAGTCAATACCCTCCCATATCATTTCCCAGGAATACTCAACAGATTTATACCTCTGTAATTTGAGCACTCACTTTTATCCCCTTTGCCTTTGTACAATGGCACTATGCAAGCATTCCGCCAGTCCTCAGGCACCTCACCCTGAGTCATACATACATTAAATAACCTTACCAACCAGTCAACAATACAGTCACCCCGTTTTTTAATAAATTCCACTGCAATACCATCCAGACCGCTGCCTTGCCGGCTTTCATCTTCCGCAAAGCTTTTACTACATCTTCTCTGTTTACCAAATCTTTTTCCCTAACCCTCTCACTTTGCACACCACCTCGACCAAAACACCCTATATCTGCCACTCTATCATCAAACACATTCAACAAACCTTCAAAACACTCACTCCATCTCCTTCTCACATCACCACTACTTGTTATCACCTCCCCATTTGCGCCCTTCACTGAAGTTCCCATTTGCTCCCGTGTCTTACGCACTTTATTTACCTCCTTCCAGAACATCTTTTTATTCTCCCTAAAATTTAATGATATTCTCTCACCCCAACCCTCATTTGCCCTTTTTTTCACCTCTTGCACCTTTCTCTTGACCTTCCTGTCTCTTTCTTTTATACATCTCCCACTCAATTTCATTTTTTCCCTGCAAAAATCGTCCAAATGCCTCTCTCTTCTCTTTCACTAATAATCTTACTTCTTCATCCCACCACTCACTACCCTTTCTAATCAACCCACCTCCCACTCTTCTCATGCCACAAGCATCTTTTGCGCAATCCATCACTGATTCCCTAAATACATCCCATTCCTCCCCCACTCCCCTTACTTCCATTGTTCTCACCTTTTTCCATTCTGTACTCAGTCTCTCCTGGTACTTCCTCACACAAGTCTCCTTCCCAAGCTCACTTACTCTCACCACCCTCTTCACCCCAACATTCACTCTTCTTTTCTGAAAACCCATACAAATCTTCACCTTAGCCTCCACAAGATAATGATCAGACATCCCTCCCGTTGCACCTCTCAGCACATTAACATCCAAAAGTCTCTCTTTCGCATTTATGGATCTGGAGAAGGCATATGATAGAGTTGATAGAGATGCTCTGTGGAAGGTATTAAGAATATATGGTGTGGGAGGCAAGTTGTTAGAAGCAGTGAAAAGTTTTTATCGAGGATGTAAGACATGTGTACGTGTAGGAAGAGAGGAAAGTGATTGGTTCTCAGTGAATGTAGGTTTGCGGCAGGGGTGTGTGATGTCTCCATGGTTGTTTAATTTGTTTATGGATGGGGTTGTTAGGGAGGTGAATGCAAGAATTTTGGAAAGAGGAGCAAGTATGAAGTCTGTTGGGGATGAGAGAGCTTGGGAAGTGAGTCAGTTGTTGTTCGCTGATGATACAACGCTGGTGGCTGATTCATGTGAGAAACTGCAGAAGCTGGTGACTGAGTTTGGTAAAGTGTGTGAAAGAAGAAAGTTAAGAGTAAATGTGAATAAGAGCAAGGTTATTAGGTACAGTAGGGTTGAGGGTCAAGTCAATTGGGAGGTAAGTTTGAATGGAGAAAAACTGGAGAAAGTAAAGTGTTTTAGATATCTGGGAGTGGATCTGGCAGCGGATGGAACCATGGAAGCGGAAGTGGATCATAGGGTGGGGGAGGGGCGAAAATTCTGGGGGCCTTGAAGAATGTGTGGAAGTCGAGAACATTATCTCGGAAAGCAAAAATGGGTATGTTTGAAGGAATAGTGGTTCCAACAATGTTGTATGGTTGCGAGGCGTGGGCTATGGATAGAGTTGTGCGCAGGAGGATGGATGTGCTGGAAATGAGATGTTTGAGGACAATGTGTGATGTGAGGTGGTTTGATCGAGTGAGTAACGTAAGGGTAAGAGAGATGTGTGGAAATAAAAAGAGCGTGGTTGAGAGAGCAGAAGAGGGTGTTTTGAAATGGTTTGGGCACATGAAGAGAATGAGTGAGGAAAGATTGACCAAGAGGATATATGTGTCGGAGGTGGAGGGAACGAGGAGAAGTGGGAGACCAAATTGGAGGTGGAAAGATGGAGTGAAAAAGATTTTGTGTGATCGGGGCCGGAACATGCAGGAGGGTGAAAGGAGGGCAAGGAATAGAGTGAATTGGATCGATGTGGTATACCGGGGTTGACGTGCTGTCAGTGTATTGAATCAGGGCATGTGAAGCGTCTGGGGTAAACCATGGAAAGCTGTGTAGGTATGTATATTTGTGTGTGTGGACGTATGTATATACATGTGTATGGGGGTGGGTTGGGCCATTTCTTTCGTCTGTTTCATTGCGCTACCTCGCAAACGCGGGAGACAGCGACAAAAAAAAAAATGTATATATATATATGTTTACGTTGAGATGTATAGGTATGTATATGTGCGTATGTGGACGTGTATGTATATACACATGTATGTGGGTGGGTTGGGCCATTCTTTCGTCTGTTTCCTTGCGCTACCTCGCTAACGCGGGACACAGCGACAAAGCAAAATAATAATAATAATAATATATGTATGTATATATATATATATATATATATATATATATATATATATATATATATATATATATATATTATTTACCAAAAGAAGGAACAGAGAAGGGGGCCAAGTGAGGATATTCCATCAAAGGCCCAGTCCTCTGTTCTTATCGCTACCTCGCTAATGTGGGAAATGGCGAATAGTTTGAAGGATATATATTTATTCATTTATTTATTCATTTATTTATTATACTTAGTCGCTGTCTCCCGCATTAGCGAGGTAGCAAAAGGAAACACACACACACACACACACACACACACACACACACACACACACACACACACACACACACACACACACACATAAATACCCATAAACATACATATACATACAAATACATACCAACATATGCATACATACACATACAGACTTATACATATGTACACACACACACACACACACACACACACATATATATATATATATATATATATATATATATATATATATATATATATATATATATATATATGTGAAGTGTTTTAGATATCTGGGAGTGGATCTGGCAGCGGATGGAACCATGGGAGCGGAAATGGATCATAGGGTGGGGGAGGGGGCGAAAATTCTGGGAGCCTTGAAGAATGTGTGGAAGTCGAGAACATTATCTCGGAAAGCAAAAATGGGTATGTTTGAAGGAATAGTGGTTCCAACAATGTTGTATGGTTGCGAGGCGTGGGCTATGGATAGAGTGGTGCGCAGGAGGATGGATGTGCTGGAAATGAGATGTTTGAGGACAATGTGTGGTGTGAGGTGGTTTGATCGAGTAAGTAACGTAAGGGTAAGAGAGATGTGTGGAAATAAAAAGAGCGTGGTTGAGAGAGCAGAAGAGGGTGTTTTGAAATGGTTTGGGCACATGGAGAGAATGAGTGAGGAAAGATTGACCAAGAGGATATATGTGTCGGAGGTAGAGGGAACGAGGAGAAGAGGGAGACCAAATTGGAGGTGGAAAGATGGAGTGAAAAAGATTTTGTGGGATCGGGGCCTGAACATGCAGGAGGGTGAAAGGAGGGCAAGGAATAGAGTGAATTGGATCGATGTGGTATACCGGGGTTGACGTGCTGTCAGTGGATTGAATCAGGGCATGTGAAGCGTCTGGGGTAAACCATGGAAAGCTGTGTAGGTATGTATATTTGCGTGTGTGGACGTATGTATATACATGTGTGTGGGGGGTGGGTTGGGCCATTTCTTTCGTCTGTTTCCTTGCGCTACCTCGCAAACGCGGGAGACAGCGACAAAGCAACAAAAAAAAACAAATATATATATATATATATATATATATATATATATATATATATATATATATATATATATATATATATATATATATATATATATATATACTTGATCGCAAGGAAACAGACGAAGAAATGACCCAACCCACCCACATACACATGTATATACATACACGTCCACACACGCACATATGCATACCTATACATTTCAGCGTATACATACATATACATACACAGATATATACATATATAGACATGTACATATTCATACCTGCTGCCTTCATCCATTCTCACCACCCCGCCACTCATGAAATGGCACCCCCCTCCACCCCCCCTTCCCCCCGCGTGCACACGAGGTAGCACTAGGAAAAGACAACAAAGGCCACATTCGTTCACACTGAGTCTCTACCTGTCATGTATAATGCACCGAAACCACAACTCCCTTTCCACATCCAGGCCCCACAAAACTTTTCATGGTTTGCCCTAAACGCTTCACATACCCTGGTTCAATCCATTGACAGCACCTCGACCCTGGTATACTACATCGTTCCAATTCAATCTATTAATTGCATACCTCTCACCCTGCTGTATGTTCAGGCCCCGATCGCTAAAAATCTTTTTCACTCCGTCCTTCCACCTCCAATTTGGTCTCTCACTTCTCCTTGTTCCCTCTACCTTTGACACATATATCCCCTTTGTCATTCTTTCCTCACTCATTCTCTCCATGTGAATAAACCATTTCAATACACTCTCTTCTGCTGTCTCAACTACACACTTTTTATTACCACACATCTCTCTTACCCGTTCATTACTTACTCGATCAAACCACCTCACACCACATTATGTCCTCAAACATCTTATTTCCAATATATCCACCCTCCTCCTCACAACCTTATCTATAGCCTACACCTCGCAACCATATAACGTTATTGGAACCACTAATCCTTCAAATATACCCATTTTTGTTCTCTGAAATAACATTCTTGCCTTCCACACATTTTTCAACTCTCCCAGAACCTTCGCCCCCTGCACCACCATGTGACTCGCTTCCACTTCCATGGTTCCATCCGTAGTTAAATCCACTCCCAGATATGTAAATCACTTGACTTCCTAGTTTTTCTCCATTCACACTTACCTCCCAATTTACTTGTCCCTCAACCCTACTGAACCTTGTTCTTATTCACATTTACTCTCAGCTTTCTTCTTTCACAAACTTTACCAAGCTAAGTCAATCGCTTTCACAGTTTCTCACACGAATCAGCCAACAGCGCTGTATCATCAGCGAACAACAACTGACTCGTTTCCCAAGCCCTCTCATCCACAATAGACTGCATACCTGCCCCTATCTCCAAAATCTTGCATTCACCTCTCCTAACAACCCCATCCATAAACAAATTAAACAACCATGGAGACATCACGCACCCCTGCTGCAAACCGACATTCAGAGGGAACCAGTCACTTTCCTCTCTTCCTACTCACACACACGCCTTACATCCTTGATAAATACTTTCCAATGCTTCTAGCAACTTATCTCCCACACCATATGCTCATGATACCTTCCACCGAGTGTCTCTATCAACTCTATCATATTCCTCCTCCAGATCCATAAATGCTACATACAAATCTATGTTTTTCTGAGTATGTCTCATATACATTCTTCAAAGCAAACACCTGATCCACACATCCTCAACCACTTCTGAAACCACACTGCTCTTCCCCAATCTGGTGCTCTCTACATGCCTTTACCCTTTAGATCAATACCCTCCCATATAATTTCCCATGAACACTCAACAACCTTATACCTCTGTAATTTGAACACTGACCTTTATCCCCTTTGCCTTTGCACAATGGCACTATGCATGCATTCTGCCAGTTCTCAGGCTCTTCACCATGAACCATACATACATTGAATATCCTTACCAACCAGTCAACAATACAGTCACTCCCTTTTTTAATAAATTCCACTGCAATACCATCCAAACGCGCTGCCTTGCCGGATTTCATCTTTTGCAAAGCTTTCACTACCTCTTCCCTGTGTAACAAACCATTCTCCCTGACCCTTTCACTTTGCGCACCACCTAGATCAAAACTTCCTATATCTGCCACTCTATCATCAAACGTATTCAACAAGCCTTCAAAATACTCACTCAATCTCATTCTCACTTCACCACTACTTGTTATTACCTCCCCATTAGCCTCCTTCACCGATGTTCCTAATTGTTCTCTTGTCCTACGCACTTTATCTCCTTCCAAAATATATTTTTTATCCTTCCTAATATTCAATGATACTCTATCACCCCAAATCTCTTTTGCCCTCTTTTTCACCTCTTGCACCTTTCTCTTGACCTCCTGCCTCTTTCATGTGTACATCTCCCACTCAATCGCACTACCTGCCTGCAAAAATCGTCCAAACGCCTCTCTCTTCTCTTTCACTAACAATCTTACTTCTTCATCCCACCACTCACTACTATTTCATATTTATATTAATTATACTTTGTCGCTGTCTACCGCGTTAGCGAGGTAGCGCAAGGAAACAGACGAAAGAAAGGCCCAACCTACCCACATACACATGTATATACGTACACGTCCAAAAATGCACATATATATATATATATATATATATATATATATATATATATATATATATATATATATATATATATATATATATATATACCTATACATCTCAACGTGTATATATATATATATATATATATATATATATATATATATATATATATATATATATATATATATATATAATCACAGACATATACATATATACACATGTACATAATTTATACTCTTTGCCCTTATTCATTCTCGTCACCATCCCGCCACACATGAAATGAAAACCCCCTCCCCCAGCATGTGCGCGAGGTAGAGCTAGGAAAAGACAACAAAGGCTACTTTCTTTCACACTCAGTCTTTAGCTGTCATGTATAATGCACCGAAACCACAGCTCCCTTTCCACATCCAGGCCCCACAAAACTTTCCATGGTTTACCCCAGACGCTTCACATGCCCTGGTTCAATCCACTGACAACACGTCAACCCCTGTATACCACATCGTTCCAATTCTTTCTGTTCTTTGCACACCTTTCACCCTCCTGCATGTTGAGGCCCCGATAACTCAAAATCTTTTTCACTCCATCTTTTCACCTCCAATTTGGTTTCCCATTTCTCCTCGTTCCCTCCACCTCTGACACATATATCCTCTTTGTCAATCTTTCCTCACTCATTCTCTCCATGTGACCAAAACATTTCAAAACACCCTCTTCTGCTCTCTCAACCACCCTCTTTTTATTACCACACATCTCTCTTACCCATTCATTACTTACTCGATCAAACCACCTCACACCACATATTGTCCTGAAACATCTCATTTCCAACACATCCACCCTCCTCCGCACAACTCTATCTACAGCCCACGCCTGGCAACCGTATAACATTGTTGGAACCACTATTCCTTCAAACATACCCATTTTTGCTTTCCAAGATAACGTTCTCGACTTCCACACATTTTTCAACTCTCCCAGAACTTTCTCCCCCTCCCCCACCCTGTGATTCACTTCCGCTTCCATGGTTCCATCCGCTGCCAAATCCACTCCCAGATATCTAAAACACTTCACTACCTCCAGTTTTTCTCCATTGAAACTTACCTCCCACTTGACTTGTCCCTCAACCCTACTGTACCTATTAACTTTTCTCTTATTCACATTTACTCTCAGCTTTCTTCTTTCACACACTTTACCAAACTGACTCACTTCCCAAGTTCTTTCATCCACAACAGACTTCATACTTGCCCCTCTTTCCAAAACTTTTGCATTCACCTCCCTAACAACCCCATCCATAAACAAATTAAAGAGCCATGGAGACATCACGCACCCCTGCCGCATACCAACATTTACTGAGAACCAATCACTTTCCTCTCTTCCTACACGTACACATGCCTTACATCCTCGATAAAAACTTTTCACTGCTTCTAACAACTTCTCACACCACATATTCCTAATACCTTCCACAGAGCATCTCTATCAACTCTCTAATATGCCTTCTCCAGATCCATAAATGCTACATACAAATCCATTTGCTTTTCTAAGTATTTCTCACATACATTCTTCAAAGCAAACACCTGAACCACACATCCTCTACCACTTCTGAAACCACACTGCTCTTCCCCAATCTGATGCTCTGTACATGCCTTCACCCTCTCAGTCAATACCCTCCCATATCATTTCCCAGGAATACTCAACAGATTTATACCTCTGTAATTTGAGCACTCACTTTTATCCCCTTTGCCTTTGTACAATGGCACTATGCAAGCATTCCGCCAGTCCTCAGGCACCTCACCATGAGTCATACATACATTAAATAACCTTACCAACCAGTCAACAATACAGTCACCCCGTTTTTTAATAAATTCCACTGCAATACCATCCAGACCCGCTGCCTTGCCGGCTTTCATCTTCCGCAAAGCTTTTACTACCTCTTCTCTGTTTACCAAATCATTCTCCCTAACCCACTCACTTTGCACAACACCTCGACCAAAACACCCTATATCTGCCACTCTATCATCAAACACATTCAACAAACCTTTAAAATACTCACTCCATCTCCTCACATCACCACTACTTGTTATCACTTCCCCATAAGCCCCCTTCACTGATGTTCCCATATTTTCCCTTGTCTTACGCATTTTATTTACCTCCTTCCAAAACGTCTTTTTATTCTCCTTAAAATTGAATGATGCTCTCTCACCCCAACTCCCATTTGCCCTCTTTTTCGCCTCCTGTACCTTTCTCTTGACCTCCTGCCTCTTTCTTTTCAACATCTCCCACTCATTTGCATTATTTCCCTGCAAAAATCGTCCATATGCCTCTCTCTTCTCTTTCACTAATAATCTTACTCTCTTCTCTTTCACTAATAATCTTACTTCGTCATCCCACTACTCACTACCCTTTCTAATCTGCCCACCTCCCACGCTTCTCATTGCACAAGTAACTTTTGCACAAGCCATCACTGCTTCCCTAAATACATCCCATTCCTCCCCCACTCACCTTACGTCCTTTGTTCTCACTTTTTCCATTCTGCACTCAGTCTCTCCTGGTACTTCCTCACACAAGTCTCCTTCCCAAGTTTACATACTCTCACCACTCTCCTCACCCCAACATTCTCTCTTCTTTTCTGAAAACCTCTACAAATCTTCACCTTCGCCTCCACAAGATAATGGTCAGACATCCCTCCAGTTGCACCTCTCAGCACATTAACATCCTAAATTCTCTCTTTCTTGCGCCTATCAAATAACACGTAATCCGATAACGCTCTCTGGCCATCTCTCTTACTTACATACGTATACGTATTCCCAATCACCAGTCCTTTTTCAGCACATAAATCTACAAGCTCATCACCATTACCATTTACAACACTGAACACCCCTATGTACACCAGTTATTTCCTCAACTTCCACATTACCCACCGTTGCATTCAAATAAACCATCACTATTACCCGGTCTCGGGCATCAAAACTACTAACACTTTCACTAAGCTGGTCCCAAAACACTTGCCTCTCATGATCTTTCTTCTCATGCCTAGGTGCATATGCACCAATAATCACCCATCTCTCTCCATCCACTTTTAGTTTTAACCATATCAATGTAGAGTTTACTTTCTTACACTATCACATACTCCCACCACTCCGTTTTCAGGAATAGTGCTACTCCTTCCCTTGCTCTTGTCCTCTCACTAACCCCTGACTTTACTCTCAAGACATTCCCAAACCATTCTTCCCCTTTACCCTTGAGCTTCGTTTCACTCAGAGCCAAAACATCCAGGTTCCTTTCCTCAAACATACTACCTATCTCTCCTTTTTTCTCATCTTGGTTACATCCACACACATTTAGACACCCCAATTTGAGCCTACGAGGAGGATGAGCACTCCCCGCGTGACTCCTTCTTCTGTTTCCCCGTTTATATATATATATATATATATATATATATATATATATATATATATATATATATATATATATATATATATATATATATATATATTAGTGTTATTTTTATGCTTTGTCGCTGTTTCCCGCGTTAGCGATTTAGTGCAAGGAAACAGATAAAGGTGAGTTCTCAAATTACAGAGGTATAAGTTTGTTGAGTATTCCTGGGAAATTATATGAGAGGGTATTGATTGGGGAAGAGCAGTATGGTTTCAGAAGTGGTAGAGTGTGTGGACCAGGTGTTTGCTTTGAAGAATGCATGTGACAAATACTTAGAAAAGCAAGTGTATTTGTATGTAGCATTAATGGGTCTGGAGAAGGCATATGATAGAGTTGATAGAGATGCTCTGTGGAAGATATTAAGAATATATGGTGTGGGAGGCATGTTGTTAGAAGCAGTGAAAAGTTTTTATCGAGGATGTAAGGAATGTGTACGAGTAGGAAGAGGGGAAAGGGATTGGTTCTCAGTCAATATTGGTTTGCGGCAGGGGTGCGTGATGTCTCCATGGTTGTTTGATTTATTTATGGATGGGGTTGTTAGGGAGGTGAATGCAAGAGTTTTGGAAAGAGGGGCAAGTATGCAGTCTGTTGTGGATGAGAGAGCTTGGGAAGTGAGTCAGTTGTTCGCTGATGATACAGTGATGTTGGGTGATTCGGGTGAGAAACTGTGGAAGCTGGTGACTGAGTTTGGTAAAGTGTGTGAAAGAAGAAAGCTGAGAGTAAATGTGAATAAGTGCAAGGTTATTAGGTACAGTAGGGTTGAGGGACAAGTCAACTGGGAGGTAAGTTTCAGTGGAGAAAATCTGGAGGAAGTGAAGTGTTTCAGATATCTGGGAGTAGATTTGGCAGCGGATGGAACCATCGAAGCGAAGTCAGTCATAAGGTGGGGGAGGGGGGGCGAAAGTTCTAGGAGCGTTGAAGAATGTGTGGAAGGCTAGAACATTATCTCGGAAAGCAGAAATGGATATGTTTGAAGGAATGGTATTTCCAACAATGTTATATGGTCGCGAGGCGTGGGCTATAGAGTTGTGCGGAGGAGGGTGGATGTGCTGGAAACGAGATGTTTGAGGACAATGTGGTGTGCGGTGGTTTGATCGAGCAAGTAATGAAATTGTAAGAGAGATGTGTGTTTATAAAAGGAGTGTGGTTGAGAGAGCAGAAGAGGGTATTTTCAAATGGTTTGGTCACATGGAAAGAATGAGTGAGGAAAGATTGACAAAGAGGATATATATATATCAGAAGTGGAGGGAATGAGGAGAAGTGGGAGACCAAATTGGAGGTGGAAAGATGGAGTGAAAAAGATTTTGAGCGATCGGGGCCTGAACATGCAGGAGGGTGAAAGGCGTGCAAAGAATAAAGTAAATTGGAACGATGTGGTATACTGGGGTCGACGTGCTGTCAGTGGGTTGAACCAGGGCATGTGAAGCGTCTGGGTTAACCCATGGAAAGTTTTGTGGGGCCTGGATGTCGAAAGGGAGCTGTGGTTACGGTGCATTATACATGACAGCTAAAGTGTAAACGAATGTTGTCTTTTCCTAGCACTACCTCGCACACATGAGGGGGGAGTGGGTTGTCATTTCATGTGTGGCGGGGTGGCGATGGGAATGAATAAAGGCAGCAAGTATGAATTATGTACATGTGTATATATGTATGTGTGTATATATATGTATATGTTGAAATGTATAGGTATGTATATGTGCGTGTGTGGACGTGTGTATATATATATATATATATATATATATATATATATATATATATATATATATATATATATATATATATACAGGTGTATGTGGGTGGGTTGGGCCATTCTATCGTCTGTTCCTTTGTGCTACCTCGCTAACGCGGGAGAGAGCGACAAAGTATAATAAATAAATGAATATATATATATATATATATATATATATATATATATATATATATATATATTTATATTTATATTTATATTTATTTATTTTGCTTTGTCGCTGTCTCCCGCGTTTGCGAGGTAGCGCAAGGAAACAGACGAAAGAAATGGCCCAACCCACCCCCATACACAATGTATATACATACACGTCCACACACGCAAATATACATACCTATACATCTCAGTGTACACATATTTATACACACGCAGACACATACATATATACCCATGCACACAATTCACACTGTCTGCCTTTATTCATTCCCATCGCCACCTCGCCACACATGGAATACCATCCCCCTCCCCCCTCATGTGTGCGAGGTAGCACTAGGAAAGGACAACAAAGGCCCCACTTGTTCACACTCAGTCTCTAGCTGTCATGCAATAATGCCCGAAACCACAGCTCCCTTTCCACATCCAGGCCCCACACAACTTTCCATGGTTTACCCGACGCTTCACATGCCCTGATTCAAATCCACTGACAGCACGTCAACCCCAGTATACCACATCGATCCAATTCACTCTATTCCTTGCCCTCCTTTCACCCTCCTGCATGTTCAGGCCCCGATCACACAAAATCTTTTTCACTCCATCTTTCCACCTCCAATTTGGTCTCCCACTTCTCCTCGTTCCCTCCACCTCCGACACATATATCCTCTTGGTCAATCTTTCCTCACTCATTCTCTCCATGTGCCCAAACCATTTCAAAACACCCTCTTCAGCTCTCTCAACCACGCTCTTTTTATTTCCACACATCTCTCTTACCCTTACATTACTTACTCGATCAAACCACCTCACACCACACATTGTCCTCAAACATCTCATTTCCAGCACATCCACCCTCCTGCGCACAACTCTATCCATAGCCCACGCCTCGCAACCATACAACATTGTTGGAACCACTATTCCTTCAAACATACCCATTTTTGCTTTCCGAGATAATGTTCTCGACTTCCACACATTCTTCAAGGCTCCCAGGATTTTCGCCCCCTCCCCCACCCTATGATTCACTTCCGCTTCCATGGTTCCATCTGCTGCCAGATCCACTCCCAGATATCTAAAACACTTTACTTCCTCCAGTTTTTCTCCATTCAAACTTACCTCCCAATATATATATATATATATATATATATATATATATATATATATATATATATATATATATATATATATATATATATGTATATATATAGATGTGTGTGTGTGTGTGTGTGTGTGTGTGTGTAAGTGATGTAGAGTCACATACTGTTTGAATAGTAGTAGTAGTAGTAGTAGTATTTTTTTTAATGATGAATATCAGTTGTAAAATTACCTTTTTGGTGAACTTAAAGTAATACTGTGTTGACATGTATTTTTTGGTGGGTTTTATATTTTCACAATGGATGTGGTATAGTACTATAGTAGTTGATATACATGTAACTTTGGGAAAACTATACTGATTTCTTGCTTAGCTTTGCACTTGTTCATAGATTGTGGATAACATTCTCAGCAATAAGTATAGGACAGTTCTTGCATCCATACAAGCACTGGTTAGCACAAGGAGATTGTAGTGACAGATGTGAGTCAGGCGATCACCCCTCTGACACTTGAGGAAATTTATGGAGGTCCTGTGGTCAGCTGGTGAGTCACCGCTTCACCGGTCAGGGGGTTGTAGCTTGGTGTTTACACTGAGGCAACTGCTTCTCCAGCATAGGCCTCAGTATTTTTTATCAATGTTTCATTTGTATATCTTTTTTCACAATCAAATTCATCGGAGGTAGACACTCTTGTGTGAAGATGGTAGGTCTACTCAGGGAAATCCAAGTATCAAGCTGGAGTATAGGGGGAAAGAGAGAGTTTAGGTCAAAATGTTGATCTGTAAGGAGCACGAGAGCACCAAGACAAATGTCCTACCCCAGTGAGGGTGGAGGCTGGAGTGTGTGTGTGTGTGTGGACTCCATCTGCGAGTGTCAACACTGCAGAGGAGACGTCACCTTGAATAAGGCTGGATCATCTTCAGCATTCAGAGTGATTTCAACATTGTTTTAGGACCATCTCTATTCAGAGAAGTCCACCATACCGAGCTGTTGCATGGAGCACAACCTCAGAGCTGCAGGAATCCCATAAAAGTGGTCTTAGGGTTATATATGTATGTATTTTTTGTTTGTTTGTTTGTTCGTGTGTGTTATGGATTACATTAAAGTATTTACCACTAAAAACCATTGCGACATCCGAGTTTTAATGTCTTTTAATTCTCCACAGGTATTCTTTGATGGCAGAATAAAAATGGCAGTGTGAGGAGATGCACAGGACTGTTGCCATAAGATGACGGGAGACACTTGCTTCTTAAGGGAGAGCATTCGCCGTGTGAGAGAGAGAGAGAGAGAGACAATCGATTCATGAGGAAGGACACTTGCCATATGAAGAAGAGAACCAGTTTCTTCATGAAGGACAGTTGCCACATTGGATAGTAGTTACAGGAGGAAAAAACTGTGCAGTTAGTTAGCTCTGTAATAGCATACCACTGTATACCATGTACATAGGCTTGGCCTTATTTACAAACTGTTAAATGTAAAATACCAGGAAAAACAAATGGAAAACACAGTTTTGGTCATACTCCATGTACTTAATTAGAAAATTGGTAAAAATCCTCTGTCTCTCTCTAATGTATGTATCATTGATATCAGAATGCAAAGCAGACTCCAGTTGTCCTCCTTAGTTAATTGATAATAAAGGGATAATCTTTTATTATACTCCAAGAATATCTCATTTTATCATTTTTAGCTGAAACTGGGAAGATGCTTGAAGGATTTCTTGAAAAGGTATCCAATTTTTTTTGCATAAAGATCTTTTAATCACATTTATACTTACCTTTCGCTATGCTAATGTCAAAGTTAGCCTTCTGTAGTACCTCTCCAGGTAAAGGCATCATTCAAATGAGCATATCTTGTCTATGATCAGGATGGAACATTTTACTGACATTTCTCTTTTAGGTACCTTAATCTGTGGAGTATCTTGTCAATTCTATTTTGTGTGCATAATGATGTGATAATAATTTTAAGAAAGAACAAGTGTAAATTGATGCTATCTGCTTACCATGATTTTGCACACAGCTTTAACCAGAGTTGTATCAGGTAGCAGAGCTGATGTCTCGAAAATATTGGGTTACAGATAGATGTGTTATATATATATATATATATATATATATATATATATATATATATATATATATATATATATATATATATATATATATGCTTTGGTGGCAGTATTATTGCAATGTTGTATGTTTTGCAAATCATGCATGATGATGTTCTGGATCGATGAGTGATATAAAGAATGTGGTAATATCTCAAAACTTGGAAGATTTACTCTACAGGGTATTGGCTTCAGGATCCGCACAGAAGTGCATTAAAGTATTTAGTGGAGTATATGTGATGAATGGATTCTATAGGAGCTGGAAAAATTGCAAATCATAGATCTGAAATATATACAGTACTTAGATATATGTTGTCAGATGAACTTTTGAAGAGTGTGTGTGTGTGCACCATCCACCTTTCAGCAGGGAAAAAGCCTACTTAATTGGACATATAATGAGTTAAAGGTAATGCAAAATAGCATTAATTACGTTCAGTGTATTTCATGTTCATAGATAAAGGGAAGAGATATTGCCATAATGATCATAGTTTCATTAAAACAAGATTGTTTCCCCACCAGATCGTACGATATGAAAGACACCATGCACTACCAGTGAATAGTGAACATAGCTCAAAGCAATAACAAGCTAGTTTCTTAGCTGTTATGCCAGTGAAGCGAATTGAACAAAGCTAAAAAAAAAAAAAAATCACATTTAAGATATATAGGATGAGGGTGCCTTACACACTTTATTGTTGAAATAGATATAATCTCTTGAATGACTGAATGGTAAAAATAGGAAAGTGAGACAGCTTTAACTTAGAAGAATTCATGAATCTAAGTATAAGAGATGGCTTTAGGGTTATACTGTGTGGTCAGTCAAAATGAAGTAAACATGCCAAGCTTAACAGTGGGAGAAACCAAGCTTCAAGGAAGTTTTCTTTTGAACACGTGCTTTTTGTGCTTCTATGGGTGATTAGGATGTCCATTGTACTAACTTTAACTCTTGTATTAAACAGATTTGTTTGACCCCACAGCATAGAAAAAGATGATTGTATTCAGGATTCATTGTATGTAGCTTTGAACCATCATTTTCAGAGAGTGATTCTGTATAAGCCATTGTAAATTTTCAAATCACATCTAGGGATGCATCTAAACACACTAACTTCATAATTACTACTTCCTAGAAGTTTTCCCTTGCATCCACATTTGTACGAGATAAAGTGCTGTGAATTGTGCACATGTCTGTACAATATTTTTATATATTTTATTTGTAAAAACAATAAATTTCTTAAGGTATTATGTCATTAACTCCTCACTTGATGATACTGAAATCCACGTTTTATGATCTAAATCATTACATCTAACTCTTTCACTGCAGCAGTTCTAAGACGCCATTCCACTAGAGTTACCCTTTTTTAAGTGGCCTTTTAAGGGTGAAGCACTAAAGGTTAAGAAGCAGCACTGCAGTTCACTATTTATGAAGACTTTTGCCATGGCCACCCGCTTGAAGGAGTTCCTGGAGGGAAGGGATATCAGAGAGAGAGAACTTTTTTGCACTCTGGGCTGAAGGTTCCCAAATATTCTAAAAGAAATATCTCATAAAGTTGTTAAGAGTAACTAGAGTAAATTTTTCTTAATTGACATAACATACAACTTGTGGTAGTGAAAACTTGCTTCCATATGTTAGGCACCCAGAAATCTTTGCTGCAAGATGCGTGAGGTATGCCTGAAGTACTGTGGGGCATTTGTATCGAGATGTGTGATAGTTGTGTCGGTGTTTTTGTCACAGACAAATATGATTACTAAGGATTTTTATCGTTAATATCTGTTATTTAAAACCTTCAGAGCTTCACATGTATTACATAGTGAGAGGGGACAGATCTGGTACAGGCTCCCTTTACATGTGCACATAGACTGACCAGTTTATGGTAAAAATTCACACTGTAGCATCTGGTAACAGTATGTAATGTCACCACGAGTAGTAATGGCTGTATGTTTTACCTCAAAGCAGGGTTGGATGATTCATGAATTTTGATTATATACGCTACAGCTTCAGGGAACAGAAAATGAAATATCAAGTGCATGACCTAGCTAGAGTAAACGGGTTGAAATAATCATTAAATTCTTTTATGTGTAAGCAGTGATACCTTTATATTTCATTTTAGAATGCAGAATACCAGTTAACCATATGCAGTGCAGATCACATTTTATATACACCTGTCCGTTGCATATTTTCTTTTGTATTGACTGACATGCTTTTGAACCCGCTTCATTGATTCAACCACCTCTCGTTGAAGTGTAGCCATTTTCATTAGACTGTTATTATCGACAGCTACTTTATTATGCACCCATGTTCATCCCTGTAATTGGTAGTAGAAAACGATCACAGGAGTCACAAATAGATATTTGTCCAATCCAAGTAGACAGGTGATAATATCATACGTTTCTGAGTTGATGCTCTTCATAAGCTTTTCATTTTATACCCTAAACACACATGGTAGATGCAAAATGTGGATACAATATCAACATTTAGATTTTTAACCATTAATGGTATGGTGTGCTATTTCCTGCAGGGTTTGATTTTTGACCTATCCCTGAAATATTCTTTGATCATTCTTCCCAAACTATTTTATTTGCATGTCTTTCCCAGCATAACACCGTCTCACACCTGATAGACTAGCATACTGTGTTTATAGTGTACTTGGAATTTCTCATTTTTGCTCACGCCTTTTTACTAAGCACCTGTTATATCATAACAGACACATCATTGAAAGCACTATTTCTGTGTTGAAACTATGCCACAGCATTGATGAATTATTAGAATAAAGTTTTAATGTCATGTCCTCAGAATACCTTCTATAATTGCATGTACAGACTGCATTAGCTGCCCTTATATTACAAAACTTGATTATTGCCCATAGAAAGAGCTGTACCACTATTTTCATTGACTCTCACATGAATTTGCTAGTATTCTCCTACATTACTCTGTCTTAAACTTTATATGAATAGACTTATTAGCGATAATATATTATACCTGCTCCATATATACCCATCCTCCAATGTGCTTGCTAAAAATTTCAATTTGTTTTATTGTGTAATAATTGGAGATGCAAACACTATGGGCTTCTGTGGTGCATTGGTTAACTCTGCTGACCATGAGTCATGCACCGACTAGCTAGACTTCACATCCTGGGTATGGTAGCCAGCCAACAGCCAACCCAGCTGTATCCTCCCCTTCAGGCTGGTTGATAAATGGGTCCTTGGCTTTGGTTAGTCCTGGATGTGGAAAGGGAGCTGTGGTTTCGGTGCATTACACATGATAGCTAGAGACTGAGTGTAAACGAATGTGGCCATTGTTGTCTTTTCTTAGCGCTACCTCGCACGCACGCAGGGGGAGGGGGGGTGCCATTTCATGTGTGGCGGGGTGGCGACAGGAATGGATGGAGACAGCAAGTGTGAATATGTACATGTGTATATATGTATATGTCTAGAAAGGATCACAATTTTGTGCGTGATCAAGTATATTCCTGTGAGTCCACGGGGAAAATGAAACACAAGTTCCCGAGTGCACTTATTGTGTTTCGTTTTCCCTGTGGACTCATAGGAATGTATGTCTGTTTATGTATATGTATGTATACGTTGAAATATATAGGCATGTCTATGTGCGTGTGTGGGCATTTATATATATATATATATATATATATATATATATATATATATATATATATATATATATATATATATTTTTTTTTTTTTTTTTTCTTTGTCGCTGTCTCCCGCGTTTACGAGGTAGCGCAAGGAAACAGACGAAAGAAATGGCCCAACCCACCCCCATACACATGTATATACATACGTCCACACACGCAAATATACATACCTACACAGCTTTCCATGGTTTGCCCCAGACGCTTCACATGCCCCGATTCAATCCACTGACAGCACGTCAACCCCGGTATACCACATCGCTCCAATTCACTCTATTCCTTGCCCTCCTTTCACCCTCCTGCATGTTCAGGCCCCGATCACACAAAATCTTTTTCACTCCATCTTTCCACCTCCAATTTGGTCTCCCTCTTCTCCTCGTTCCCTCCACCTCCGACACGTATATCCTCTTGGTCAATCTTTCCTCACTCATTCTCTCCATGTGCCCAAACCATTTCAAAACACCCTCTTCTGCTCTCTCAACCACGCTCTTTTTATTTCCACACATCTCTCTTACCCTTACGTTACTTACTCGATCAAACCACCTCACACCACACATTGTCCTCAAACATCTCATTTCCAGCACATCCATCCTCCTGCGCACAACTCTATCCATAGCCCACGCCTCGCAACCATACAACATTGTTGGAACCACTATTCCTTCAAACATACCCATTTTTGCTTTCCGAGATAATGTTCTCGACTTCCACACATTCTTCAAGGCTCCCAGAAGTTTCGCCCCCTCCCCCACCCTATGATCCACTTCCGCTTCCATGGTTCCATCCGCTGCCAGATCCACTCCCAGATATCTAAAACACTTCACTTCCTCCAGTTTTTCTCCATTCAAACTCACCTCCCAATTGACTTGACCCTCAACCCTACTGTACCTAATAACCTTGCTCTTATTCACATTTACTCTTAACTTTCTTCTTTCACACACTTTACCAAACTCAGTCACCAGCTTCTGCAGTTTCTCACATGAATCAGCCACCAGCGCTGTATCATCAGCGAACAACAACTGACTCACTTCCCAAGCTCTCTCATCCCCAACAGACTTCATACTTGCCCCTCTTTCCAAAACTCTTGCATTCACCTCCCTAACAACCCCATCCATAAACAAATTAAACAACCATGGAGACATCACACACCCCTGCCGCAAACCTACATTCACTGAGAACCAATCACTTTCCTCTCTTCCTACACGTACACATGCCTTACATCCTCGATAAAAACTTTTCACTGCTTCTAACGACTTGCCTCCCACACCATATATTCTTAATACCTTCCACAGAGCATCTCTATCAACTATATATATATATATATGTGGGTGGGTTGGGCCATTCTTTCGTGTTTTCTTCTGCTACCTCGCTAACGCGGGAGACAGCTACTAAATATAATAAAGATTAATAAATGAATATATTTTTTGTACATACTCGCTATTTCTCACGTTAGTGAGATAGCGTCAAGAACAGAGGATTGTGCCTTAAAGGAAAAATCCTCACGCGGCCTATTTCTCTGTCCCTACTTTCGGAAAAGTAAAAATTGGAGGGGAGGATTTCCAGCCGCCCCGCTCCCCACCCCTTTTAGTCACCTTATATGACATGCATGGAATACATGGGAAGTATTCTTTCTAGCCTATCTCAAGGGATAAAATATATACTTCCCACGTATTCCCTGTGTGTCATAGGTAACTAAAAGGGGAGGGAGTGTGGGCCATTTTTTTTTTCTTTTTTACTTTTCCAAAAAAAAGAAAAGAGAAGGGGCCAATTAAGAATGTTCCCTCTAAGGTTCAGTCCCCTGTTCTTAACGCTACCTTGATAACGTGGGAAATGGCGAATATGAATGAAATGATATATATATATTTATATACACATATGGATATTCATACTTGCCTTCATCTCTTCCTGTCGCTACCCCGCCCCTTGCATCAGCAAGATAGCGCCAGGAAGAACAGACAAGAAAAAGCCCATTTGTTCACACTCGGTCTCTAGCTGTCGTATGCAATGCACCGAAACCACAGCTCCCTATCCACATTCATGCTCCACAGACCTTTCTATGGTTTACCCCAGGCACTTCACATGTCCTAGTTTAGTTCAATGGTGCGCGTGATCTAGTATATGCTGATAACTACGAGGAAAGTGAAACACGAGCAAGTTCCCTTGTGCACTTTCATGTAATATTCACATTATCAGGAGAGAGACAAGAAGATGATAGAAGGCATAGATCAGTCAGTTGATATACAAGGAAGAGACGTAGCTTAGACTCCATTGGTAAACCAACTAGTATACCAATGGAGTCTTAGCTACATATCTTCCTTGTATATTAACTGACTGTTCTACGTCTATCTCATTCTTGTATCTTCCCTGACAATGTGATAATTACACGAAAGTGCAAGTGGGAACTTAATTGTTTTTTATTTTCCTTGCGGTTATCAGCATATATGTATATGTGCATTACAAATGAAACCTAGAGACTGACTGTGAGCAAATGTGGCCTTTTTTTTGTGTGTTTTCTTGGTGCTACCTTGCTGAAGCAGGGGGAAGTGATGTGTCCTGTGGGGCGGGGTGGCATCAGGAATAGTTGAAGGCAAGCAAGTATGAATATGTACTTGTGTATATATGTATATGTCTATATATACATATATATATATATATACATCTGTATATGCTGATATGCATATGTATATGTGTGTGTATGGGCGTTTATATATATATATATATATATATATATATATATATATATATATATATATATATATATATATATTTATATATATATGATGTGTGTGTATGAGTGGATGGGCCATTCTTCGTCTGGTTCCTGGTGCTACCTCGCTGAAGTGGGAAACAGCAATCAAGTATAATAACGATAATAATGATTACATATTTTTTTCATACTGAATTCGCTATTTCCCACAATAGTGAGATAGCGTCAAGAACAGAGGTCTTAGCCTTAGAGGGAATATCTTCACTTGGCCCCCGTCTTAGCCTTAGAGGGAATATCTTCACTTGGCCCCCTTCGCTGTTCCTTCTTTTGGAAAATTAAAAAACGGGAGGGGAGAATTTCCAGCCCCCCAACTCCCTCCCCTTTTAGTTGCCTTCTACGACACGCAGGGAATACTTGGGAAGTGTTCTTTCTCCCCTATCCCCAGAAATGGGGAGGTGATAACTAGTAGTGGTGATGTGAGAAGGAGATGGAGTGAGTATTTTGAAGGTTTGTTGAATGTGTTTGATGATAGAGTGGCAGATATAGGGTGTTTTGGTCGAGGTGGTGTGCAAAGTGAGAGGGTTAGGGAAAATGATTTGTTAAACAGAGAAGAGGTAGTGAAAGCTTTGCGGAAGATGAAAGCCGGCAAGGCAGCAGGTTTGGATGGTATTGCAGTGGAATTTATTAAAAAAGGGGGTGACTGTATTGTTGACTGGTTGGTAAGGTTATTTAATGTATGTATGACTCATGGTGAGGTGCCTGAGGATTGGCGGAATGCGTGCATAGTGCCATTGTACAAAGGCAAAGGGGATAAGAGTGAGTGCTCAAATTACAGAGGTATAAGTTTGTTGAGTATTCCTGGTAAATTATATGGGAGGGTATTGATTGAGAGGGTGAAGGCATGTACAGAGCATCAGATTGGGGAAGAGCAGTGTGGTTTCAGAAGTGGTAGAGGATGTGTGGATCAGGTGTTTGCTTTGAAGAATGTATGTGAGAAATACTTAGAAAAGCAAATGGATTTGTATGTAGCATTTATGGATCTGGAGAAGGCATATGATAGAGTTGATAGAGATGCTCTGTGGAAGGTATTAAGAATATATGGTGTAGGAGGAAAGTTGTTAGAAGCAGTGAAAAGTTTTTATCGAGGATGTAAGGCATGTGTACGTGTAGGAAAAGAGGAAAGTGATTGGTTCTCAGTGAATGTAGGTTTGCGGCAGGGGTGTGTGATGTCTCCATGGTTGTTTAATTTGTTTATGGATGGGGTTGTTAGGGAGGTAAATGCAAGAGTTTTGGAAAGAGGGGCAAGTATGAAGTCTGTTGAGGATGAGAGAGCTTGGGAAGTGAGTCAGTTGTTGTTCGCTGATGATACAGCGCTGGTGGCTGATTCATGTGAGAAACTGCAGAAGCTGGTGACTGAGTTTGGTAAAGTGTGTGGAAGAAGAAAGTTAAGAGTAAATGTGAATAAGAGCAAGGTTATTAGGTACAGTAGGGTTGAGGGTCAAGTCAATTGGGAGGTGAGTTTGAATGGAGAAAAACTTGAGGAAGTGAAGTGTTTTAGATATCTGGGAGTGGATCTGGCAGCGGATGGAAACATGGAAGCGGAAGTGGATCATAGGGTGGGGGAGGGGGCGAAAATTCTGGGGGCCTTGAAGAATGTGTGGAAGTCGAGAACATTATCTCGGAAAGCAAAAATGGGTATGTTTGAAGGAATAGTGGTTCCAACAATGTTGTATGGTTGCGAGGCGTGGGCTATGGATAGAGTTGTGCGCAGGAGGATGGATGTGCTGGAAATGAGATGTTTGAGGACAATGTGTGGTGTGAGGTGGTTTGATCGAGTGAGTAACGTAAGGGTAAGAGAGATGTGTGGAAATAAAAAGAGCGTGGTTGAGAGAGCAGAAGAGGGTGTTTTGAAGTGGTTTGGGCACATGGAGAGAATGAGTGAGGAAAGATTGACCAAGAGGATATATGTGTCGGAGGTGGAGGGAACGAGGAGAAGAGGGAGACCAAATTGGAGGTGGAAAGATGGAGTGAAAAAGATTTTGTGTGATCGGGGCCTGAACATGCAGGAGGGTGAAAGGAGGGCAAGGAATAGAGTGAATTGGAGCGATGTGGTATACCGGGGTTGACGTGCTGTCAGTGGATTGAATCAAGGCATGTGAAGCGTCTGGGGTAAACCATGGAAAGCTGTGTAGGTATGTATATTTGTGTGTGTGGACGTATGTATATACATGTGTATGGGGGGGGGTTGGGCCATTTCTTTCGTCTGTTTCCTTGCGCTACCTCGCAAACGCGGGAGACAGCGACAAAGTATAATAAAGAAAATAATATATATATATATATATATATATATATATATATATATATATATATATATATATATATATATATATATATAATATATATATATATATATATATATTTGGTTATATTTAATATTACTTATTGTACTTTGTCGCTGTCTCCCGCGTTAGCGAGGTAGCACAAGGAAACAGACGAAAGAACGGCCTAACACACCCACATACACATGTATATACAAACACGTCCACACACGCACATATTCATACCTATACACTTCAACGTATACATATATATATATATATATATATATATATATATATATATATATATATATATATATATATATATATATATTTTTTTTTTTTTTTTTTTTTGCTTTGTCGCTGTCTCCCGCGTTTGCGAGGTAGCGCAAGGAAACAGACGAAAGAAATGGCCCAACCCACCCCCATACACATGTATATACATACGTCCACACACGCAAATATACATACCTACACAGCTTTCCATGGTTTACCCCAGACGCTTCACATGCCTTGATTCAATCCACTGACAGCACGTCAACCTATACCACGTCGCTCCAATTCACTCTATTCCTTGCCCTCCTTTCATATATATATACAGACATATACATAGATACACATGTACATAATTCATACCTGCTGTCTTAATTCATTCCCGTCGCCACCTTGCCACACATTAAATGACAAACCCCTACTCCTGCATGCGCGCGAGGTAGCGCTAGGAAAAGACAACAAAGGCCACATTCGTTCACACTCAGTGTCTAGCTGTCATGTATAATGCACCAAAACCACAGCTCCCTTTCCGCATCCAGGCTCCACAAAACTTTGCATGGTTTACCCCAAACGCTTCACATGCCCTGGTTCAATCCTTTGACAGCACGTCAACCCCGGTATATCACATCGTTCCAATTCACTCTATTCCTTGCACGCCTTTCATCCTCCTGCATGTTCAGGCCCCGATCACTCAAAATCTTTTTCGCTCCATCCTTCCACCTCCAACTTGGTCTCCCACTTCTCCTCGTTCCCTCCACCTCTGACACATATATCCTCTTTGTCAGTCTTTCTTCACTCATTCTCTCCATGTGACTAAACCATTTCAAAACACCCTCTTCTGCTCTCAACTACACTCTTTTTATCACCACACATTTCTCTTACCCTTTCATTACTTACTCGATCAAACCACCTCACACCACATATTGTCCTCAAGCATCTCATTTCCACCGACATTCACTGAGAATCAATCACTTTCCCATCTTCCTACTCTTACACGCGCCTTACATGCCTTACATCCTTGATAAAATCTATTCACTGCTTCTAGTAACCTACCTCCCACTCCATATACTCTTAATACCTTCCACACAGCATCTTTATCCACTCTATCATATGCCTTGCCTCTCATGATCTTTCTTCTCCTGCCCAGGTGCATAGGCACCAATAATCACCCATCTCTCTCCATCCACTTTCAGTTTTACCCATATCAGTCTAGAGTTTACTTTCTTACACTGTATCACATACTCCCACAACTCCTGCTTCAGGAGTAGTGCTACTCCTTCCCTTGCTCTTGTCCTCTCCCCCAAACCACTCTTCACCTTTACTCTTGAGCTTTGTTTCACTCAAAGCCAAAACATCCAGGTTTCTTTCCTCAAATATACTACCTATCTCTCCTTTTTTCCTCATCTTGGTTACATCCACACACATTTAGACACCCCAGTCTGAGCCTTCGAGGAGGCTGAGCACTCCTCGCATGACTCCTGTTTCCCTTTTACAATGTTAGAATACAAGGAGGAGAGGCTTTCTAACTCCCCGCTCCCGACCCCTTCAGTCGCCTTCTGCGACACGCGGGGAATGCGTAGGAAGTTGTCTTTCTCCCCTATATATATATATATATATATATATATATATATATATATATATATATATATATATATTTCATTATTATTATTATTTATTTTACTTAGTTGCTGTCTCCCATGTTAGCGAGGTAAGCCAAGAAAACAGACGAAAGAATGGCTCAACCCACCCACATACTCATGCATATACATAAAGGCCTACACACGCACGTATACATACCTATATATTTCAGCGTATATGTACATATACATACACATACATATACTTATATACACATGTACATAATCATACTTGCTGCCTTCATCCATTCTCGTCACCACCCCGCCACACATGAAACAGCACCCCCCTCCCCCTTCGCGCGTGCGAGGTATCGCTAGGAAAAGACAACAAATGCCACATTCGTTCACACTCAGTCTCTAGCTGTCATGTGTGATGCACCGAAACCACAGCTCCCTTTCCACATCCAGGTCCCACAAAACTTTACATGGTTTACCCCAGACGCTTCACATGCCCTGGTTCAATCCATTCACACAGCACATCGACCCCGGTATACCACGTCCTTCCAGTTCACTCTATTCCTTGCACGCCTTTCACCCTCCTGTACGTTTAGGCCCCGATCGCCCAAGGCTGTTTGCGATGGAGGAAGATGTAAAAAACTCATAGAGGAAGAGGAGAAGACATATTTAGAAGTGAAAAGCTACACCTTTCATGTAGCTAATGAGACGCAAATAATGCCAGAAGTGAGTTTGAAGCGAAATATTTATCTTCAAATCTGAAATGTATGTGTGGTACTTTTCTCAACCACTCTAATTGGCACATCATTCCATATATTAGAATATTTTTGAAGAAAAAGTGCCACTTCGTACGAGTTTTAACCTTTAATGTGAAATCGGACAAATGTATCCCTAAGTAGCCTGGTGAGAGATTTTGGATGCCTTGGTAATTTTGAATGCCTGTGATGGATCACTTCTCTTTGTTTCTCGGTCCGAGAATCATCTTTGTAGCACACCTCTGCAATCTGTTCATTCTATGTATCTTTTTTATTATTATGTTTCAAGTAAGGTGACAAAACAATATTCAAGATGGGGATGCACCAATGATTTGTAAAGAATAAAGATAATTTTCTTGAACTTAAATTCGATCGCTTTGCCTATAAATCAAAGATTTTTTTCCCACCAATTCAACCGTTTCCTTGCACTTCTTACTTGTCTATAGATCATCATTGATTATTACAACCCAAGTCTCATAACACATATCCCTTTTTTTATTTCGAGAAAACTGATACAGTAACTTGCCTTTTCGTTTTTACTACTCGTATGTAATTGCATTTATCGAAACTAGAATTATTTACCCCCTGTGACCCCATTACATCAGTTTATTTATGTCCGTTTGAAGACATAGATATTCAATTCTTGTTGTAGATAAATTTTCCAAAGTAACATCACTCGCAGATATCAATACTTTATAATGCAGCTCATCATCAATGTTATTGTAGTATACGAGAAAGATAAGAGGGCCTAAGATTGAGCCTTGTAGCACACCACTTGTTGCACTGAACCAGTCTGTCTGAAGCTTGGTTATTAATCATTGTTTATGGACATATGAATCTGTGCCGTTAACTCCGGGTGTCCTGATGAGACCCCAGTGGGTTGATATTACATAAGATGTTACATACTTTCAGTCAACCCATTTCCTAGCCACTGAAGTACAGCCCCATCAATACGTTGACAGTTAGTAATCTTTGATGTGGAACTTGTCGAATGTGTTTATAGACAGATGGCATCAACTGCTTTGCTCTCATCAGATACGTTGATCATATCATTATAGAAATCGAGCAAATTTTGTCAGGAACGATTTCAAGGAAAGCCATGATGAGAATCTTGTATTAAGCGGTGGTCTTGTAAATGATTTACAGTCTTATCCCAAATGATGGTTCTATAAGTTTACCAGCTACAGACATTAAGCTAATTGGACCATGATTTCCTGGTTGTGATTTATTACCTTTTGAAATTGGGTGTTACAGTAGCAAGTTTCCATATCTCTGGAACTTTCCCTTTAGCAAATGACACAGAAAAGATCCCCCTCTGGGTTTAACTCTTATTTTTCACTTCTTTCATTGTCGTCGAATAAAATTGATCTGGGCTTGCTGGTTTATTCATTTCATTCCATTTAATGTCGACAGTTTATATATTCAACTCATGTCAACTTGTCACTTTTTTTTTTATTTTACTCATCAATGGAATTGGATTTTGGGGCATTAGCTGCATCCTCAGCTGTCAAAACAGATTTGAAAAATTATTTTAAGTCTTTGCCATATCATTATTTTGAACCACGTCACTATTTTTCGTGGTTAAGATAACCAAATGATTGGATAATGACCTTTGCTTTTAATATATCCATAATAATTTTTCAGGGCTTCTTTTGCTATTTTCAGTTGAGATATTAATATCTGTGACTTAAAAGTCTCTTGATTTTTCTTGGCAGGTTTACATAATTTGCCATTTTTTTCCTATCGGGTTTGTTGTTGGTCTATGGCTCCTTATGTGTTGCTTTGTTAGACAATTAAAATCATGACATCGTTCCAGGATAAAGCTTTCACAATGTACATAGGTTCCTCGACGGCTTTGATTGATTTCCTGAAGGTCTCCTAAGGTACAGCGATATTGCTTTCATTGATGATATATAACTTTTCTTATCTTCCTTCCCCGGGAATCCCTTCCATTCCCATTTCCCATGTTAAAATCATGTCATTTCCCATGTCAGCGAGGTAGCGCCAAGAGCACATGGAAAGAAATGGGCACATTTGCTGACATCCCCAGTCTAGTTGTCATGTAAGATCCAGCGAAACCAGATCCCCAAACCACAACCAAACCCACAGACATTTCTGTGGTTTCCCCCAACCGCTTCATGTGCTTTGGTTCAATCAATTGACAGAGAAACACTCCAATGCACTCCATCCTGTACTTGCTGTACATACTCCTGTATGCTCAGGACACGAACACTTAAAAGTCTTTCCATTCCAACCTTCCTTCTGTGATTCAGTCTACCCCTTCCTCTTGTCCCCTCCACTTCGGACATAGAAACGTTCTTTAATCAGTCACTTTTCACTCATTCTCTGCACATGTCCAAACCCTTCATCATCATCCTCAGCTCCCTCGACCGTACTTTTCTTATGACCACATATTTCGTACTCGATCAACTCTTTTCACATTGCTTACATCCCTCAAACATTTCATTTCCAAGACATTCACCCTCTACCATGCATTATTATCTGGAGCCCACGTCTTGCATCCATACATCACCGTCAGGACCACTAAACCTTACATGCCCGCCCTCGCCCTCCGACAACAATCTTTCGACACAGTCCTTAATACCTCCAGGACTTTACCCCCTCACCCACCCTATGCCTCCAGGGCTTTACCCCCTCACCCACCCTATGCCTCCAGGACTTTACCCCCTCACCCACCCTATGCCTCCAGGACTTTACCCCCTCACCCACCCTATGCCTCCAGGACTTTACCCCCTCACCCACCCTATGCCTCCAGGACTTTACCCCCTCACCCACCCTATGCCTCCAGGACTTTACCCCCTCACCCACCCTATGCCTCCAGGACTTTACCCCCTCACCCACCCTATGACTCATTTCAGCTTCCATTGTGCCGTTCACTGCAATGTCTGTTCTTAGATGTGAAAACACTTCACTCAATCCAAGTTTTTTCACATTTAGTCTCAACATTTTCCTTTCACCTACTCCAGCTCAAGAAATTAACTTCAGCAGTTTCTCACTCGAATCTGCTATTTGTGACGTATGATCAGCAAACAGTAACTGACTCGCCGTCTAAGCCCCAACACCTGACAGACTACGAACTTACTCCTCTCCAAGAACATTTTGACATCGCACATCCTTGCCGCAGAGCCACCTTTACCTGAAACTCCTCATCTTTCTCATCCTTACTTATACACACGCATTGCAAACTTTATTCAATGGGCAGCCTCCTTCCCACATATATATTCGTAACAATTTCCACGGCTTTTCTGCCAACCTCATCAGAGCTGTCACCGGTTCCATAAATGCTATATGCAGATCTCTCTGTCTCTATAATACGTATCACACACATTCCTCAAAGCAAACACATAATTCACATTTCCTACCATTCCAGAAGCCACATTGTTCCTTCTTGGCCTGAAACTCGTTGAATACCCATATCAGATCACCTCTTAACCTCTTTTCTAAGCTGAATAGAGTTAAGTCGTTTAGATGGCTCTCATAGGATTTGCCTCTGTACTCGTTCTCTTCTATCTCTGTTTGTATTCACGAAGGATGAAGAAAACTGAACAAAATATTCAAGATGGGACGCAGCAGTGTCTTGTAAAGAGTGAGGATAAGCTCTCAGGACTTAACTTTGATTGTCCCATCTTTGAACAAGAATTTTGTTCGCCCATTCTACTGCTTATGTACACTGATTACCTGGCTTTAGGTTGCTAGAGATGATTAAACCCAAGTCTGTTTCTTGATTTATCTTACGAAGCTTAACATGATTCATCTCGTGGTTTGCCTTTACGTTTTAACTTCCGATCAATAAATGTTTCCACGTATTTCATTGATATTAGAATTCATTTGTCACTTGCGAGTCCACTTCATCAGCTTGCTTATGACCGTTTAAAGCTGCAGACCTTCCATCTCTGTCATAGATTTATTTCCCAACTGCGTATCGTCTGAAAAATTCTCATATCTTACAATGTATCATCCAAACATCAAATGCACATAGAAAGAGAACCGGTCCTAAGACTAATTCTTGTAGCACACCATTTGTTAGATCTGTACATTCTGAGACTTGACCAATATGCACTATGTTTACTGCCAGTCAATTAATTTTCAAACCACTGTAACTCTATCTCTACCATGGGACTAAACGTTTGCTATTAACCTTCGATGTGGAACGTTATTGAATTATTTCTGAGCATCTACGTACAAGACTTCATCTGTTTTACATTCATCAAACATGTTGCTTATAAGAGAAATCAAGCACATTTTTCAGACGAGTGAATTCGTTGAAAACCATGCTTAATTCGATCGTGTTAGTCCGCTGAAATGGTTTGCAATCTTATCGAAAATGATGGTTTTCATAAGCTTACCAACTAAAGACATTAAAACTAGATAGGCGGAAATTTCCAGGCAATATTTATCACCATTTTTGAATTTCAGTGTCATGTCAGCAAACTTTTTCCATAGCAGGTGCATTAGTGGAAATAACTCATTTTTCACCTCTAATTGTCCTCATGTAAAACCTATGAAGGCATGTAATTTCATTTAATTATATTTCATTAGTGGTGGTAGACTATCCTCAACTTTTATCTCAGTCTGTTGCAAGATGTTTTCCTGTCTTAGGAATGGAAATGTGTTCAAGGTGTGAGTTATCTTCAATTGTAAATACAGATGCAAAAACTTTCCATGGTTTCCCCCAGACGTTTCACATGCCCTAGTTCAATCCATTGACAGCACGTCGACCCCGATATACCACATCCTTCCAATTCATTCTATTCCTTGCACGCCTTTCACCCTCCAGTATGTTCAGGCCCCGATCGCTCAAAGTCTTTTTCACTCCATCCTTCCACCTCCAATTTGGTCTCCCAATTCTCCTCCTTCCCTCCACCCCTGATATATCCTCTTTGTCATTCTTTCCTCACTCATTCTCTCCATGTGACCAAACCATTTCAATACACCCTCTTCTGCTCTCTCAACAACACTCTTTTTAGTATCACACATCTCTCTTACCCTTTCATTACTTACTCGATCAAACCACCTCACACCACATATTGTCCTCAAACATCTCATTTCCAACACATCTACCCTTCCTCGCACAACCCTATCTATAGCCCATGCCTCGCAACCATATAACATTGTTGGAACCACTATTCCTTCAAGCATATCCATTTTAGCTCTCCGAGATAATGTTCTTGCCTTCCACACATTCTTCAATGCTCCCAGAACCTTCGCCCCCTCCCCCACCCTGTGAGTCATTTCGGCTTCCATAGATAGAGTTGTGCGGAGGAGGGTGGATGTGCTGGAAACGAGATGTTTGATGACAATATGTGGTGTGACGTGGTTTGATTGAATGAGTAATGAAAGGGTAAGAGAGATGTGTGGAAATAAAAATGGTGTGTTCGAGAGAGCAGAAGAGGGTGTTTTGAAATGGTTCGGTCACATGGAGAGAATGAGTGAGGAAAGATTGACAAAGAGAATATATGTGTCAGAGGTGGAGGGAACGAGAAGTGGGAGACAAAATTTGAGGTGGAAAGATGGAGTGAAAAAGATTTTGAGTGATCGGGGCCTGAACAGGCAGGAGGGTGAAAGGCGTGCAAGGAATAGAGTGAATTGTAACTATGTGTTATACCGGGGTCGACGCGCTGTCAGTGGATTAAAACCAGGGCATGTGAAGCGTCTGGGGATAAACCATGGAAAGTTCTGTGGAGCCTGGATGTGGAAAGGGAGCTGTGGTTTCGGTGCATTATTACATGACAGCTAGAGACTGAGTGTGAACGAATGTGGTCTTTGCTGTCTTTTCCTAGCGCTACCTCGCACACATGAGGGGGGGAAGGGGTTCTTATTTCATGTGTGGCGAGATGGCGATGGGAATGAATAAAGGCAGACAGTATGAATTATGTACATATGTATACATGTATATGTCTTTGTGTATATATATGTATACGTTGAGATGTATAGGTATGTATATTTGCCGGCAAGGCAGCGGGTTTGGAAGGTATTGCAGTGACTGTGTAGTTGATTAGTTAGTAAGGATATTCATTGTATGTATGGATCATGATGAAGTCCCTGAGGATTGGCGGAATGCATATATAGTGCCATTGTACAAAGGCAGACTGGATAAAGGTGAGTGCTTAAATTACAGGAGTATAAGTCTGTTGAGTATTCCTGGGAAATTATATGGGAGGGTATTGATTGAAAGGGTGAAGGCATATACAGAGCATCAGACTTAGGAAGAGCAGTGTGGTTTCAGAAGTGGTACAGGATGTGTGGCTCAGGTGTTTGCTTTGAAAAATATATGTGAGAAATACTTAGAAAAACAGATGGATTCATGTGTAGCATTTATGGATCTGGAGAAGGCACGTGAATAGGGTGGACAGAGATGCTTTGTGGAAAGTTTTAAGAGTATATCGTGTGGGAGGTAAGTTGCAAGAAACACTGAAGGCATGTATACGAGTAGAAAGAGAGGAAAGTGATTGGTTCCCAATTAATGTCGGTTTGCGGCAGGGGTGTGTGATGTCTCCATGGTTGTTTAATTTGTTTATGGATGGGGTTGTTAGGGAGGTGAATACAAGAGTTTTGGAGAGAGGGGCAAGTATGCAGTCTGTTGGGATGAGAGGCTTAGGAAGTGAGTCGGTTGTTGTTCGTTGACGATACAGCTCTGCTGGCTGATTCTTGGGAGAAACTGCAGAAGTTGGTGACTGAGTTTGGTAAAATGTGTGAAAGAAGAAAGCTGAGAGTAAATGTGAATAAGAGCAAGGTTATTAGCTTCAGTATGGTTGAGGACAAGTTTATTGGGAGGTAAGTTTGAATGGAGAAAAACTGGATGAAGTGAAGTGTTTTAGATATCTGGGAGTGGATTTAGCAGAGGATGGAACCATGGAAGCAGAAGTGAGTCACAGGGTGGGAGGGGGGCCGAAGGTTCTGAGAGCGTTGAAAAATGTGTAGAAGGTAAGAACGTTATCTCGGAAAGGAAAAATTGGTATGTTTGAAGGAACAGTGATTCCAACAATGTTATATGGTTGCGAGGCTTGGGCTATAGATAGGGTCGTGCGGAGGAGGGTAGATGTGTTGGAAATGAAATGTTTCAGGACAATATGTTGTGAGAGGTGGTTTGATCGAGTAAGTAATAAAAGGGTAGGAGAGATGTGTGTTAATAAAAGGAGTGTGGTTGAAAGAGCAGAGTTGTTGAAATGGTTTGGACACATGGAGAGAATGAGTGAGGAAAGATTGACAAAGAGGATATATGTGTCAGAGGAATAGGGAAGAAGGAGAAGCGGGAGACCAAATTCTATCTGGAAGGATGGAGTGAAATAGATTTTTAATGATCGGGGCCTGAACATACAGGACGATGAAAGGCGTGCAAGGATTAGAGTGAATTGGAAGGATGTGGTATACCGGGGTCGACATGCTGTCGATGGAATGAACCAGGGAATGTGAAGCGTCTGGGGTAAACCATAGAAAGGTCTGTGGGGCCTGGATGTGGAATGGGAGCTGTGGTTTCGGTGCATTACACCTGACAGCTAGAGACTGCGTGTGAACGAATATGGCCTTTTTGTCTGTCCAAGCAAATCCTCCCCTCTCATTTATAATTTTCCAAAAGAAGGAGCAGAGAAGGGGGCCAAGTGAGGGTGTTCCCTCAAAGGCTCAGTTCTCTGTCTTGAGCGCTACCTCGTTAACGCGGGAAATGACGAATAGTATGAAATATATATATATATATATATATATATATATATATATATATATATATATATATATATATATATATATATATATATATATATATAGTGAAGGCATATAATGGGAAGGTCATAAAAAGTAGTGGTGATGTGAGAAGATGGAGAGAGCATTTTCAACGTTTGTTGAATGTGTTTGATGATAGAGTGGCAGATATAGGGTGTTTTGGTCGAGGTGGTGTGCAAAGTGAGAGGGTTAGGGAAAATGATTTGGTAAACAGAGAGTAGGTAGTAAATGCTTTGCGGAAGATGAAAGCCGGCAAGGCAGCGGGTTTGGATGGTATTGCAGTGGAATATATTAAAAAAGGGGGTGATTGTATTGTTCACTGGTTGGTAAGGTTATTTAATGTATGTATGACTCATGGTGAGGTGCCTGAGGATTGGCTGAATGCTTGCATAGTGCCATTGAACAAAGGCAAAGGGGATAAAAGTGAGTGCTCAAATTACAGAGGTATAAGTTTGTCGAGTATTCCTGGGAAATTATATGGGAGGGTATTGATTGAGAGGGTGAAGGCATGTACACAGCATCAGATTGGGGAAGAGTAGTGTGGTTTCAGCAGTGGTAGAGGATGTGTGGATCAGGTGTTTGCTTTGAAGAATGTATGTGAGAAATACTTAGAAAAGCAAATGAATTTGAATGTAGCATTTATGGATCTGGAGAGGGCATATGATAGAGTTGATAGAAATGCTCTGTGGAAGGTATTAAGAATATATGGTGTTGGAGGCAAGTTGTTAGAAGCAGTGAAAAGTTTTTATCGAGGATGTAAGGCATGTGTACGTGTAGGAAGAGAGGATAGTGATTGGTTCTCAGTGAATGTAGGTTTGCGGCAGGGGTGTGTGATGTCTCCATGGTTGTTTAATTTGTTTATGGGTGGGGTTGTTAGGGAGGTGAATGCAAGAGTTTTGGAAAGAGGGGCAAGTATGCAGTCTGTTGTGGATGAGAGAGCTTGGGAAGCGAGTCAGTTGTTGTTCGCTGATGATACAGCGCTGGTGGCTGATTCATGTGAGAAACTGCAGAAGCTAGTGACTGAGTTTGGTAAAGTGTGTGAAAGAAGAAAGCTGAGAGTAAATGTGAATAAGAGCAAGCTTATTAGGTACAGTAGGATTGAGGGACAAGTCAATTGGAAGGTAAGTTTGAATGGAGAAAAAGTGGAGGAATTGAAGTGTTTTAGATATATGGGAGTGGATTTGGCAGCGGATGGAACCATAGAAGCGGAAGGGATTCATAGTGTGGGGGAGGGGGCGAAAGTTCTGGGAGCATTGAAGAATGTGTGGAGGTCGAGAACATTATCTCGGAAAGCAAAAATGGGTATGTTTGAAGGAATAGTGGTTCCAACAATGTTATGTGGTTGCGAGGCGTGGGCTATAGCTAGAGTTGTGCGGAGGAGGGTAGATGTGCTGGAAATGAGATGTTTGAGGACAGTATGTGTGGTAATAAAAAGAGGGTGGTTGAGAGAGCAGAAGAGGGTGTTTTGAAATGGTTTGGTCACATGGAGAGAATGAGTGAGGAAAGATTGACAAAGAGGATATATGTTTCAGAGGTGAAGGGAACGAGGAGAAGTAGGAGACCAAATTGGAGGTGGAAACATGGAGCGAAAAAGATTTTGAGTGATCGGGGCCTGAACATGCAGGAGGGTGAAAGGCGTGCAAGGAATAGAGTGAATTGGAACGATGTGGTATACCGGGGTCGACGTGCTGTAAATGGATTGAACCAGGGCATGGGAAGCGTCTAGGGTAAACCATGGAAAGTTCTGTGGGGCCTGGATGTGGAAAGGGAGCTGTGGTTTCGGTTCATTATTACATGACAGCTAGAGAGTGAGTGTGAACGAATGTGGCCTTTGTTGTCTTTTCCTAGCGCTACCTCGCACACATGAGGGGAGGAGGGGGTTGATATTTCATGTGTGGCGAGGTGGCGATTGGAATGAATAAAGGCAGACAGTATGAACTACGTACATGTTTATATATGTATATGTCTGTGTGTGTATATATATGTATACGTTGAGATGTATAGGTATGAATATTTGCGTATGTGGACGTGTATGCATATACATGTGTATGTGGGTGGGTTGGGCCATTCTTTCGCCTGTTTCCTTGCGCTACCTCGCTAATGTGGGAGACAGCGACAAAGCAAAATAAATAAATAAATAGATAAATATATATATATATATATATATATATATATATATATATATATATATATATATATATATATATATATATATATATATATATATATATATATATATGTATGTATATATATATGGGAGGGTATTGATTGAGAGGGTGAAGGCATGTACAGAGCATCAGATTGGGGAAGAGCAGTGTGGTTTCAGAAGTGGTAGAGGATGTGTGGATCAGGTGTTTGCTATGTGAGACATACTTAGAAAAGCAAATGGATTTGTATGTAGCATTTATGGATCTGGAGAAGGCATATGATAGAGTTGATAGAGATGCTCTGTGGAAGGTATTAAGAATATATGGTGTGGGAGGCAAGTTGTTAGAAGCAGTGAAAAGTTTTTATCGAGGATGTAAGGCATGTGTACGTGTAGGAAGAGAGGAAAGTGATTGGTTCTCAGTGAATGTAGGTTTCCGGCAGGGGTGTGTGATGTCTCCATGGTTGTTTAATTTGTTTATGGATGGGGTTGTTAGGGAGGTGAATGCAAGAGTTTTGGAAAGAGGGGCAAGTATGAAGTCTGTTGGGGATGAGAGAGCTTGGGAAGTGAGTCAGTTGTTGTTCGCTGATGATACAGCGCTGATGGCTGATTCATGTGAGAAACTGCAGAAGCTGGTGACTGAGTTTGGTAAAGTGTGTGAAAGAAGAAAGTTAAGAGTAAATGTGAATAAGAGCAAGGTAATTAGGTACAGTAAGGTTGAGGGTCAAGTCAATTGGGAGGTAAGTTTGGAGAAAAACTGGAGGAAGTAAAGTGTTTTAGATATCTGGAAGTGGATCTGGCAGCGGATGGAACCATGGAAGCGGAAGTGGATCATAGGGTGGGGGAGGGGGCGAAACTTCTGGGAGCCTTGAAGAATGTGTGGAAGTCGAGAACATTATCTCGGAAAGCAAAAATGGGTATGTTTGAAGGAATAGTGGTTCCAACAATGTTGTATGGTTGCGAGGCGTGGGCTATGGATAGAGTTGTGCGCAGGAGGATGGATGTGCTGGAAATGAGATGTTTGAGGACAATGTGTGGTGTGAGGTGATTTGATCGAGTAAGTAACGTAAGGGTAAGAGAGATGTGTGGAAATAAAAAGAGCGTGGTTGAGAGAGCAGAAGAGGGTGTTTTGAAATGGTTTGGGCACATGGAGAGAATGAGTGAGGAAAGATTGACCAAGAGGATATATGTGTCGGAGGTGGAGGGAACGAGGAGAAGATGGAGACCAAATTGGAGGTGGAAAGATGGAGTGAAAAAGATTTTGTGTGATCGGGGCCTGAACATGCAGGAGGGTGAAAGGAGGGCAAGGAATAGAGTGAATTGGATCGATGTGGTATACCGGGGTTGACGTGCTGTCAGTGGATTGAATCAGGGCATGTGAAGCGTCTGGGGTAAACCATGGAAAGCTGTGTAGGTATGTATATTTGCGTGTTTGGACGTATGTATATGCATGTGTATGGGGGTGGGTTGGGCCATTTCTTTCGTCTGTTTCCTTGCGCTACCTCGCAAACGCGGGAGACAGCGACAAAGCAAAAAGAAAAAAAAAAAAAAATATATATATATATATATATATATATATATATATATATATATATATATATATATATATATATATATATATATAGATAGATATCTTTCATACTATTCGCCATTTCCCGCATTAGCAAGGTAGCATTAGGAACAGAGGACTGAGTCTTTGAGGGAATATCCTCACCTGGCCCCCTTCTCTGTTCCTTCCTTTGGAAAATTAAAAAAAAACGAGAGGGGAGGATTTCCAGCCACCCGCTCCCTTCCCTTTTAGTCGCCTTCTACGACACGCAGGGAATGCATGGGAAGTATTTTCTCCCCTATCTCCAGGGATATATATATATTTATATGTGAGAGGGTTAGGGAAAATGATTTGGTAAACAGAGAAGAGGTAGTGAAAGCTTTGCGGAAGATGAAAGCCGGCAAGGCAGCAGGTTTGGATGGTATTGCGGTGGAATTTATTAAAAAAGGGGGTGACTGTATTGTTGACTGGTTGGTAAGGTTATTTAATGTATGTACGACTCATGGTGAGGTGCCTGAGGATTGGCGGAATGCGTGCATAGTGCCATTGTACAAAGGCAAAGGGGATCAGAGTGAGTGCTCAAATTACAGAGGTATAAGTTTGTTGAGTATTCCTGGTAAATTATATGGGAGGGTATTGATTGAGAGGGTGAAGGCATGTACAGAGCATCAGATTGGGGAAGAGCAGTGTGGTTTCAGTAGTGGTAGAGGATGTGTGGATCAGGTGTTTGCTTTGAAGAATGTATGTGAGAAATACTTAGAAAAGCAAATGGATTTGTATGTAGCATTTATGGATCTGGAGAAGGCATATGATAGAGTTGATAGAGATGCTCTGTGGAAGGTATTAAGAATATATGGTGTGGGAGGAAAGTTGTTAGAAGCAGTGAAAAGTTTTTATCGAGGATGTAAGGCATGTGTCCGTGTAGGAAGAGAGGAAAGTGATTGGTTCTCAGTGAATGTAGGTTTGCGGCAGGGGTGTGTGATGTCTCCATGGTTGTTTAATTTGTTTATGGATGGGGTTGTTAGGGAGGTAAATGCAAGAGTTTTGGAAAGAGGGGCAAGTATGAAGTCTGTTGGGGATGAGAGAGCTTGGGAAGTGAGTCAGTTGTTGTTCGCTGATGATACAGCGCTGGTGGCTGATTCATGTGAGAAACTGCAGAAGCTGGTGACTGAGTTTGGTAAAGTGTGTGGAAGAAGAAAGTTAAGAGTAAATGTGAATAAGAGCAAGGTAATTAGGTACAGTAGGGTTGAGGGTCAAGTCAATTGGGAGGTAAGTTTGAAAGGAGAAAAACTGGAGGAAGTGAAGTGTTTTAGATATCTGGGAGTGGATCTGGCAGCGGATGGAACCATGGAAGCGGAAGTGGATCATAGGGTGGGGGAGGGGGCGAAAATTCTGGGAGCCTTGAAGAATGTGTGGAAGTCGAGAACATTATCTCGGAAAGCAAAAATGGGTATGTTTGAAGGAATAGTGGTTCCAACAATGTTGTATGGTTGCGAGGCGTGGGCTATGGATAGAGTTGTGCGCAGGAGGATGGATGTGCTGGAAATGAGATGTTTGAGGACAATGTGTGGTGTGAGGTGGTTTGATCGAGTGAGTAACGTAAGGGTAAGAGAGATGTGTGGAAATAAAAAGAGCGTGGTTGAGAGAGCAGAAGAGGGTGTTTTGAAGTGGTTTGGGCACATGCAGAGAATGAGTGAGGAAAGATTGACCAAGAGGATATATGTGTCGGAGGTGGAGGGAACGAGGAGAAGAGGGAGACCAAATTGGAGGTGGAAAGATGGAGTGAAAGAGATTTTGTGTGATCGGGGCCTGAACATGCAGGAGGGTGAAAGGAGGGCAAGGAATAGAGTGAATTGGAGCGATGTGGTATACCGGGGTTGACGGGCTGTCAGTGGCATGTGAAGGGCATGTGAAGGTATGTGAAGCGTCTGCGGTAAACCATGGAAAGCTGTGTAGGTATGTATATTTGCGTGTGTGGACGTATGTATATACATGTGTATGGGGGGGGGGGGGGGGGGCCATTTCTTTCGTCTGTTTCCTTGCACTACCTCGCAAACGCGGGAGACAGCGACAAAGTATAAAAAAAAGAAATATATATATATATATATATATATATATATATATATATATATATATATATATATATATATATATATATATATATATATATATATGTATATATATATATATATATATATATATATACAGACATATGCATAGATAGAACATATTCATACTTGCTTGCCTTCATCCAATCCTGGCGTTACCCCGCCCTGCAGGAAAGAGCTTCGCTACCCCCTGCTTCAGCAAGGTAGCGCCAGGAAAACAGATAAAAAAGGCCACATTCGTTCACTCAGTCTCTAACTGTCATGTGTAATGCACCGAAACCACAGCTCCCTTTCCATATCCAGGCTCCACAATTTTAGGGATGAAAACAGAATGTAAAGAAAAATACTAGAGTTCTTGATAGTTGATGATGATCAAGCATGATTAGCAAGGGGGACCCGTAAGCCATGTTTTAATCAAAACCCCTGAATGACCCAACTAGGGCAATGCACTGCCAAGCATATTGTGACCACTCAGTTTCCTCTAGGTTAAGGAAGGCCGCGTATATTCTTACATTTGATATCAAATTCCAATAACCGTTGTAGAAAGAATACGGCCTGCATCCTAGCACAACTGTGATGATAACTATAACATTCTCCTTCACAAGTGTAAGGTACCACCTGAGGAAAAACTTCCAATGACCAATCACAAGTGAGTTGGCTCTTTCAATATACAACTGATGTGCAAAGGAATCGTAATGGAAAAATGCACCTAAAATAACAGTGCTGTGTATTTCCTGTCGTCAAACATGATACTGAGTAGGGGCTCTGGCTAGTCTCCGGGCAGGTTGCATGGGCGTTCGAGCTTACGGGAACCCTTGATCAGCGAGGGCCACGTCCTTCAGATCAATTCGGTCTGTACGTGCGCGGAAGTCCGGTCGTGCTGCAGTCGTTGTTCAGCGATGGTCCACGTCCCAAGGTCAAGTCGGTCTATACGTGCGTCTATTCACGTGTGGCGGCGTGACCTGCGCACGAACCCTGGTACGGCTCATCGTTTCCCACCCCTGGGGCTGCTCGACCCCCACTGTTGCTTGGTTACAACTGTTGTTCGACGCCCCACTGTTGCTTGGTTACAACTGTTGTTCGACCCCCACTGTTGCTTGGTTACAACTGTTGTTCGACGCCCACTGTTGCTTGGTTACAACTGTTGTTCGACCCCCACTGTTGCTTGGTTGCAACTGTTGTTCGACCCCCACTGTTGCTTGGTTACAACTGTTGTTCGACCCCCACTGTTGCTTGGTTCCTACTGTTGTTCGACCCCCACTGTTGCTTGGTTACAACTGTTGTTCGACCCCCCACTGTTGCTTGGTTACAACTGATGTTCGACCCCCACTGTTGCTTGGTTCCTACTGTTGTTCGACCCCCCCACTGTTGCTTGGTTCCTACTGTTGTTCGACCCCCACTGTTGCTTGGTTCCTACTGTTGTTCGACCCCCACTGTTGCTTGGTTACAACTGTTGTTCGACCCCCACTGTTGCTTGGTTACAACTGTTGTTCGACCCCCACTGTTGCTTGGTTACAACTGTTGTTCGAACCCCACTGTTGCTTGGTTACAACTGTTGTTCGACCCCCACTGTTGCTTTGTTCCTACTGTTGTTCGACCCCCACTGTTGCTTGGTTACAACTGTTGTTCGACCCCCACTGTTGCTTGGTTACAACTGTTGTTCGACCCCCACTGTTGCTTTGTTCCTACTGTTGTTCGACCCCACTGTTGCTTGGTTACAACTGTTGTTCGACCCCCACTGTTGCTTGGTTACAACTGTTGTTCGACCCCCACTGTTGCTTTGTTCCTACTGTTGTTCGACCCCCACTGTTGCTTGGTTACAACTGTTGTTCGACCCCCACTGTTGCTTTGTTCCTACTGTTGTTCGACCCCCACTGCTGCTTGGTTTCTACTGTTGTTCGACCTCCACTGTTGCTTTGTTCCTACTGTTGTTCGACCCCCACTGCTGCTTGGTTTCTACTGTTGTTCGACCCCCACTGTTGCTTGGTTACAACTGTTGTTCGACCCCCACTGCTGCTTGGTTTCTACTGTTGTTCGACCTCCACTGTTGCTTTGTTCCTACTGTTGTTCGACCCCCACTGTTGCTTGGTTACAACTGTTGTTCGACCCCCACTGTTGCTTGGTTCCTACTGTTGTTCGACCCCCACTGCTGCTTGGTTTCTACTGTTGTTCGACCCCCACTGTTGCTTGGTTACAACTGTTGTTCGACCCCCACTGTTGCTTGGTTACAACTGTTGTTCGACCCCCACTGTTGCTTGGTTCCTACTGTTGTTCGACCCCCACTGTTGCTTGGTTACAACTGTTGTTCGACCCCCACTGTTGCTTGGTTACAACTGTTGTTCGACCCCCACTGTTGCTTTGTTCCTACTGTTGTTCGACCCCCACTGTTGCTTGGTTACAACTGTTGTTCGACCCCCACTGTTGCTTGGTTCCTACTGTTGTTCGACCCCCACTGCTGCTTGGTTTCTACTGTTGTTCGACCCCCACTGTTGCTTGGTTACAACTGTTGTTCGACCCCCACTGTTGCTTGGTTACAACTGTTGTTCGACCCCCACTGTTGCTTGGTTCCTACTGTTGTTCGACCCCCACTGTTGCTTGGTTACAACTGTTGTTCGACCCCCACTGTTGCTTGGTTACAACTGTTGTTCGACCCCCACTGTTGCTTTGTTCCTACTGTTGTTCGACCCCCACTGTTGCTTGGTTACAACTGTTGTTCGACCTCACTGTTGCTTTGTTCCTACTGCTGTTCGACCTCCACTGTTGCTTGGTTACAACTGTTGTTCGACCCCCACTGTTGCTTGGTTACAACTGTTGTTCGACCCCCACTGTTGCTTGGTTCCTACTGTTGTTCGACCCCCACTGTTGCTTGGTTACAACTGTTGTTCGACCCCCACTGTTGCTTGGTTACAACTGTTGTTCGAACCCCACCGTTGCTTGGTTCCTACTGTTGTTCGACCCCCACTGTTGCTTGGTTACAACTGTTGTTCGACCCCCACTGTTGCTTGGTTCCTACTGTTCTTCGACCCTCACTGTTGCTTGGTTCCTACTGTTGCTCGACCCCCACTTTTGCTTGGTTCCTACTGTTGCTCGACCCCCACTGTTGCTTGGTTCCTACTGTTGTTCGACCCCCACTGCTGCTTGGTTTCTACTGTTGTTCGACCTCCACTGTTGCTTGGTTCCTACTGTTGTTCGACCCCCACTGTTGCTTGGTTCCTACTGTTGCTCGACCCCCACTGTTGCTTGGTTCCTGCTGTTGCTCGACCCCCACTGTTGCTTGGTTCCTACTGTTGTTCGACCCCCACTGTTGCTTGGTTCCTACTGTTGCTCGACCCCCACTGTTGCTTGGTTCCTACTGTTGCTCGACCCCCAGTATTGCTTGGTTCCTACTGTTGTTCGACTCCCAACTGTTGCCCAGTTGGAATTGGAGTTATCAGTGTTTCATGTAGACATATTATTGGCTCGTTACCCGTACAGGAGGACGAGCCTTGTTTAAGGGAACTGATAGCCTTCAGAGAGATCGGGTAAGGAAATAGACACATTGGTGTTCAACTGAGGCGAGACCGAATGTGAGGTTGCCACTGTTGCAGAAACGTGAAGGGAAAGAACGTTGTAGAGGAGAGGTGGGTCCCCGTTGCTCAGTGGCGGGGTCCCTTTGCAATTAAGAACAGAGATCAGTGTGTCACGCGTTGTCAAGACTTGTGTGTGGTATGGACAGAGAGTACGTTTTTTTTTTTTTTTTTGCGGACTGGTTCAGCAATAGAGACAGTCGTCGGTCAGGCCAGGGAGGAGGAGGGACGTGAGAGGCTTACCGGTGCTAGGCTGCTGTTAGCTCGCTCCTCCGACTTAACTCATCGAACCTCCACACACACACAGACACACAGAGAGCTGTGGCTGACGCGCATGTCATCCACTACCAACCAGCCACCCAACAAGTGAGGCTGTACCGTTCTTATGTTACTTATAAAAGTTTCACAATCAACAGCCAGAAATGATGGTCTCATGTTTGATGGTGATGGAGTGTTTCGTAACGGCAACTATCAATTTACGTGAATTGATTCATGGTGTGACGAGGGACGCCCGTGGATCGCGACCATAAAAAACAGTATATTGTGTATGTTTTGATAACATTACTTGACGGTTAGCATATTAGTTACTAGTTACTGATTGTGTACAGATGGACAGCAAAGAGCTGGGCATCGCTGTACATGTAGCCTATCAGGTTTGATCTAGTTCGGGACCCCAGTTCTGAAGAAAAGAAAAAAAATCCCAGAAAAAGGTTCACTTATGCTCTTCATGCACTTCATGGAGAGGGCAAGAGGTCAAAGAAAGTTGGAGACTGACTGGTCGTAACCTTCCGGTCCAGCTTGACGTGGTCAGTGGGAATCATTTCAACCCGGATGTGGACATTATGGGTATGTGGTTCAAAATTATAGTCAGTAAGACATACTTGCTCTTCCTCTGTACGTGAAAAATCTCTCACTTCTTTAATCCACCAGACGTCTAGGAAGTCTTTTGACTGACCCAACAGTCTGATTATAACGTCTTCCATTTACAGTGTAAAAGTTCAATGAAATGGACGTACCACTGTGTAATGACAATCGCATCCTGGGGTTGGGTACAACTTGGCCGTTCGTACGGTGTGTTTCTGGGGTTACATAACGACTGTAATCAAACAAGCAAGTCAGATGATTATCTCAGGGGAACGAGGTGAAGTTATGGTATGCTTATCAACAAGTTATCTGAATCCTACGTGATGTCATAATGACTGATCTGGTTTGGTCTTGTGTAACGGTCCAGTCAAACAAGTTAACCTCACCGAACCTATAACGAGGAAGATCCTAACCTGCCTCAATGTCTTCTCCAGGAAAAATAAAGTTGAAAAAGATAATAATAGCAACATCAACAACAACAAGATAGCTTTTAACCTAACACTGTCGTCCAGTTGGCAAGATAAACGATAATCAAATGTTGTGATATGAACAAAAGCGCATTAGTCTGGAGGGAGTGTGAACGTTACATTTTGACTTGGTCGTGCTGTTAACCGATGAAATTTGTTTTCATTTATTTCGCTCACGCTTATTTTCTTAATGTCGACTTGCCGCTCCTCGGTGTAGTCACTCATAAAAGCTCGTGTGCGTGTGTGTGTGTGTGAATGTAGTCCCCACCCGTTTCTGGACGACGAGTCTGTATAACGACGTGACAACGCACATGCACACACACACACACGGCACAACTGTGACGTTATATAATGGATGTTGTATGATGATAAGACATGAAGGTTAGACTTCCTTCCATGTCTAAGTTTTCATTAAGCAAGTGATCAGTGAGGACGCTCTTGTGCAGGTCGAGATGCATTCAAATAGTTTCGAAATTTTGCTTCGTATCCACATGATAAATAAAGTTGTAAACCATTAAGATTTAAACAGTATCTACCATTAACGTTGTTTAGCATATCTTCGTCATATATTCCTCCATGTATCCAATGTAAACCAAATCTGCTTAATAGGTAATCAAACATTCTAAGTAAACCAAGACTCGAAACAATGAACAGTGAGGCAATCTGAGTTGACCAAAGTCGTAATGGAACAGTCCTGAGTCGAAGGCAGCAGAGTACTGCAGCAATAACACGAAGCAGGTATGAAAATACTGACGTAATGATTACAGGAAATTACTGTAATGATGTCATACACCGCCAGTGATTAATAATTCAGGTTATTACATAATTATGGGACGCAATGTTAATACTAGAAACTGATTCAGGCTCATAAAAATGCTTGGTGTTCATGAAGTGGTGTGCATGTATGGGCTAACAATAGGGAAGGCTGTGTGTGTGCGTGTGGCTGTGTGGGTGTGGGTGGGTGTGGGTGGGTGGGTGGAAGTAGGCGTGAAAGCAAGGCGAGGCAAGTGTGACAGCTCACAAACCCCAACTCCGTCCTCCTCCCATCTTTAGCTGCCTACCACATGAACTAACTGCGTTTTCACTTACTACAGAGTAAATATCATGGGAGTTATCTAGTTTACACAAGACCTGATATTTCAGTAATATTTGTGTTAACTGTGATGAATATTATGTTGGCCTGATCCTCATACCAGGCACATATATAGGCCTGAATCAATTTCTAGTATTAACATTGCGTCCCATAATTATGTAATGAGCTGAATTATTAATCACTGGCGGTGTATGACATCATTACAGTAATTTCCTGTAATCATTACGTCAGTATTTTCATACCTGCTTCGTGTTATTGCTGCAGTACTCTGTTGCCTTCGACTCAGGACTGTTCCATTACGACTTTGGTCAACTCAGATTGCCTCACTGTTCATTGTTTCGAGTCTTGGTTTACTTAGAATGTTTGATTACCTATTAGGCAGATTTGGTTTACATTGGATATATGGAGGAATATATGACGAAGATATGCTAAACAACGTTAATGGTAGATACAGTTTAACTCTTAATGGTTTACAACTTTATTCATCATGTGGATACGAAGCAAAATTTCGAAACTATTTGAATGCATCTCGACCTGCACTAGAGCGTCCTCACTGATCACTTGCTTAATGAAAACTTAGACATTGAAGGAAGTCTAACCTTCATGTCTTATCATCATACAACATCCATTATATAACGTCACAGTTGTGCCGTGTGTGTGTGTGTATGTGCGTTGTCACGTCGTTATACAGACTCGTCGTCTAGAAACGGGTGGGGACTACATTCACACACACACACACACACACACACACACTCGGACCCTCACGAACTGTTACGAGTGACTGTGCCATTGTATAGGACGTCAAAACTGGTGTCCAGTTTTGAAGGGAAAAGCATGTTTGGGCCGAGAGAAACCTATCTATATAGTTACCACAATTTTTGTTCCTTTTTTTTATTAATTCATTTTCCTATTTACGATTCATCAGAAGTGAGCGATTTGGAGGTGGAAAGTTGTATCTTGGCATATTTTACCGTGTTGACAGCACTGCGCTGATGATACGCGTTCAACAGAAATTTGAATGTTCATTGTATCACTTGCCTCAGAGTGAGGGGCGGTACTCTGGACACTGCGCACAGCATAGATGGCAGCAGAGTCTTCACTACGACGCTACGACATAAGGGTATGATGGCCTGGTCTTTGACCTGACCTTAATGGTCAAATCACATGATACTCATCAGTCGTACAGTCGTGCTCATGGAGCTAATACGTTGTCGTATATTCAAATTACATTTTCTCACTAATGCCATAAAACCACAAAATTACTTCGAGACAATCTAATTTGAGTGTTTTTAACACCTACATATTCAATTTGTGGCAAAATTAGGTATATAGTTATAAGCGCAAGACTTGAAAACAGCCACATGTAATCATGGGACAATTTTAGAAAGCAACTCCCAGGATCAGTTCATTATACTCGTAATATATTTCACGTACACACATATTGACCATTACCCGACGCACCGTCACTTGTTGCAAGATACAGGAAACGCGAAGCATTGGCAACGCCTGACGAAATACAGTGAGCTAAATAGTTCAGTTACATAACAGCTGCATGTGAAGCAGACGATCGGCACTACGAGAGAAAAGTGGAGAAGTGATGGAGGAGGGAGGAGTGGAGGGAATGAACAGGGGAGTTTGCCTTAGAGGACGTAAAAACTTGTAACATAATTCCCTGTCGCTTTGTTTTTATCCAGAGCGAGCTCAATCCTGCCATGCCTTCTTGGTTGTGGTGTTGGATTATAGTATATCTATATCTATTTGCATTCTAATTTCAACGAAACACCTATTTAAGGTATGTGATGTTCTTTATACCACATTTTGCGTGGTGCATTATCATGCTAACTCTCAGCTCACGTTAATACATCATTCTATAAATATGAAGCAGTAGAGATGGATGGCATCTCACGTAGCGCGGAGAAAGTTCGAGAAGTCATCATAGTTTCGTGGGGCGTTCCGGGAAATATATGATATTGAGAAGTAGTTGCTCTAGTGGGAAAGATGGATGTAGTGGGAAAGATGGATGTAGTGGGAAAGATGGATGTAGTGGGAAAGATGGGTGTAGTGGGAAAGATGGATGTAGTGGGAAAGATGGGTGTAGTGGGAAAGATGGATGTAGTAGGAAAGATGGATGTAGTAGGAAAGATGGATGTAGTGGGAAAGATGGGTGTAGTGGGAAAGATGGATGTAGTGGGAAAGATGGATGTAGTGGGAAAGATGGATGTAGTAGGAAAGATGGATGTAGTGGGAAAGATGGGTGTAGTGGGAAAGATGGATGTAGTAGGAAAGATGGATGTAGTAGGAAAGATGGATGTAGTGGGAAAGATGGGTGTAGTGGGAAAGATGGATGTAGTGGGAAAGATGGATGTAGTGGGAAAGATGGATGTAGTAGGAAAGATGGATGTAGTGGGAAAGATGGGTGTAGTGGGAAAGATGGATGTAGTGGGAAAGATGGATGTAGTGGGAAAGATGGATGTAGTAGGAAAGATGGATGTAGTGGGAAAGATGGGTGTAGTGGGAAAGATGGGATGTAGTGGGAAAGATGGATGTAGTAGGAAAGATGGATGTAGTGGGAAAGATGGATGTAGTGGGAAAGATGGATGTAGTGGGAAAGATGGATGTAGTGGGAAAGATGGATGTAGTGGGAAAGATGGATGTAGTGGGAAAGATGGGTGTAGTGGGAAAGATGGATGTAGTGGGAAAGATGGATGTAGTGGGAAAGATGGATGTAGTGGGAAAGATGGATGTAGTGGGAAAGATGGGTGTAGTGGGAAAGATGGATGTAGTGGGAAAGATGGATGTAGTGGGAAAGATGGATGTAGTAGGAAAGATGGATGTAGTGGTAAAGATGGTTGTAGTGGGAAAGATGGATGTAGTGGGAAAGATGGTTGTAGTGGGAAAGAGGGCTGTAGTGGGAAAGATGGTTGTAGTGGGAAAGATGGATGTAGTGGGGTTAATAGATTTGAGTGAGTTAATGAGGATTGTGGTAATGGTTAAGACCACAGAGATGATCATATTAATGGCGGAGGTGACCTATGGAAGGAGGTGAGGATTGTGGTAGTGGAGAGTAATGGGTGGTGGCGGTGGCTGTGGTGGTGGTAGGGAGGTAGCACAACCCTTGTTTGACCTTGAGGAGCCAGAAGCTGTTTAGACGAGTCCGAGTTGAGTCGTCTTAACTTTAATGATAGTCTAAACGTTTACTTTTCCTCAGAAATAAGCAAACAAAAAAAAATAATACCATTTATTTCATAATCTATCCATTTATTTCATGATCTATTGCAACATAAACCTGCAGTAGCCCTACAGCCGTGCATTGGCAGAGGGTCAGCCAGTGAGGTGACAACCTATGCATCGCCCTGTCAAGAAATTCGATATTGACAACTCTGCCATGGGATAATGCCATCTGTACTAGTTACTGCATGGTACTAGTTACTGCACGGTACTAGTTACTGCATGGTACTAGTTACTGCATGGTACTAGTTACTGCATGGTACTAGTTACTGCACGGTACTAGTTACTGCACGGTACTAGTTACTGCAGTTACTGCACGGTACTAGTTACTGCACGGTACTAGTTACTGCACGGTACTAGTTACTGCACGGTACTAGTTACTGCATGGTACTAGTTACTGCACGGTACTAGTTACTGCATGGTACTAGTTACTGCATGGTACTAGTTACTGCATGGTACTAGTTACTGCATGGTACTAGTTACTGCACGGTACTAGTTACTGCATGGTACTAGTTACTGCACGGTACTAGTTACTGCATGGTACTAGTTACTGCATGGTACTAGTTACTGCACGGTACTAGTTACTGCATGGTACTAGTTACTGCATGGTACTAGTTACTGCATGGTACTAGTTACTGCACGGTACTAGTTACTGCACTGGTACTAGTTACTGCACGGTACTAGTTACTGCATGGTACTAGTTACTGCATGGTACTAGTTACTGCATGGTACTAGTTACTGCATGGTACTAGTTACTGCAGTTACTGCACGGTACTAGTTACTGCATGGTACTAGTTACTGCATGGTACTAGTTACTGCACGGTACTAGTTACTGCATGGTACTAGTTACTGCATGGTACTAGTTACTGCACGGTACTAGTTACTGCATGGTACTAGTTACTGCATGGTACTAGTTACTGCACGGTACTAGTTACTGCATGGTACTAGTTACTGCATGGTACTAGTTACTGCACGGTACTAGTTACTGCATGGTACTAGTTACTGCATGGTACTAGTTACTGCATGGTACTAGTTACTGCCATGGTACTAGTTACTGCATGGTACTAGTTACTGCACGGTACTAGTTACTGCACGGTACTAGTTACTGCACGGTACTAGTTACTGCACGGTACTAGTTACTGCATGGTATTAGTTACTGCATGGTACTAGTTACTGCACGGTACTAGTTACTGCATGGTACTAGTTACTGCACGGTACTAGTTACTGCATGGTACTAGTTACTGCATGGTACTAGTTACTGCACGGTACTAGTTACTGCATGGTACTAGTTACTGCATTAGGTACTAGTTATGCATGGTACTAGTTACTGCATGGTACTAGTTATCTGCACGGTACTAGTTACTGCATGGTACTAGTTACTGCATGGTACTAGTTACTGCACGGTACTAGTTACTGCATGGTTCTAGTTACTGCATGGTACTAGTTACTGCACTGGTTACTAGTTACTGCACGGTACTATTACTGCATGGTACTAGTTACTGCATGGTTCTAGTTACTGCATGGTACTAGTTACTGCATGGTACTAGTTATTGCACGGTACTAGTTACTGCATGGTACTAGTTACTGCATGGTACTAGTTACTGCACGGTACTAGTTACTGCATGGTACTAGTACTGCACGGTACTAGTTACTGCATGGTACTAGTTACTGCATGGTACTAGTTACTTCATGGTACTAGTTACTGCATGGTACTAGTTACTGCAGGTACTAGTTACTGCATGGTACTAGTTACTGCACGGTATAGTTACTGCATGGTACTAGTTACTGCATGGTACTGTTACTGCACGGTATTCTCAGTTTACTGCATGGTACTAGTTACTGCATGGTACTAGTTACTGCATGGTACTTGTTACTGCAGGGTTTACTAGTTTACTGCACGGTTAGTTACTGCATGGTACTAGTTACTGCACGGTACTAGTTACTGCATGGTACTAGTTACTGCATGGTACTAGTTACTGCACTGGTACTAGTTACTGCATGGTACTAGTTACTGCACTGGTACTAGTTACTGCATGGTACTAGTACTGCATGGTACTAGTTACTGCACGGTACTAGTTACTGCATAGGTACTAGTTACTGCACTGGCTACTAGTTACTGCATGGTACTAGTTACTGCACTGGTCTAGTTACTGCACGGTACTAGTTACTGCATGGTATTAGTTACTGCATGGATACTAGTTACTGCATGGTACTAGTTACTGCATGGTATCTAGTTACTGCATGGTTTACTAGTTACTGCATGTACTAGTTACTGCAGTTACTGCACGGTCTAAGTTACTGCATGGTACTAGTTATGCATGGTACTAGTTACTGCATGGTACTAGTTACTGCCATGGTACTAGTTACTGCACAGTACTAGTTACTGCATGTACTAGTTACTGCATGGTACTAGTTACTGCACGGTACTAGTTACTGCATGGTACTAGTTACTGCATGGTACTAGTTACTGCATGGTACTAGTTACTGCACGGTACTAGTTACTGCATGGTACTAGTTACTGCACGGTACTAGTTACTGCATGGTACTAGTTACTGCATGGTACTAGTTACTGCACGATACTAGTTACTGCATGGTACTAGTTACTGCATGGTTCTAGTTACTGCATGGTACTAGTTACTGCATGGTACTAGTTACTGCAGTTACTGCACGGTACTAGTTACTGCATGGTACTAGTTACTGTAGTTACTGCATGGTACTAGTTACTGCACTGTACTAGTTACTGCACGGTACTAGTTACTGCATGGTACTAGTTACTGCATGGTACTAGTTACTGCACGGTACTAGTTACTGCATGGTACTAGATACTGCATGGTACTAGTTACTGCATGGTACTAGTTACTGCACGGTACTAGTTACTGCATGGTACTAGTTACTGCATGGTTCTAGTTACTGCATGGTACCAGTTACTGCATGGTACTAGTTATTGCACGGTACTAGTTACTGCATGGTACTAGTTACTGCACGGTACTAGTTACTGCATGGTACTAGTTACTGCATGGTACTAGTTACTGCACGGTACTATTTACTGCACGGTACTAGTTACTGCACGGTACTAGTTACTGCATGGTACTAGTTACTGCATGGATCATGCAGTCTTGCGTACGGATTGGCTAACGTCCACTGGTCAAAACTACAAAAGTCGAATTCCCTCACAGTCGTTTTCTACTTAGCAAGTCACTGCTCAACCATACTTGGGCTGTTGGTACCACAAGCAACATTCTGAGAACGCAAGCAGTATGGTAAAACCAAGGCAGATGGTCGGAAATTCCAGTGTAACCATGTCTGGTCCTCATTGTTGAACTCGGTAGGTTCCATACTGCCTCTGGATCTGGGATAGGCAGCACCTGATGACCGCTTCACATTTGGAGACCTTCCAACATTCAGAAATGATAGATTTACATGTGAACTGAGTTAGCAAAACCTGTGCGCATTAGAGAATTCAGTACAAGTTTATTTTTGATACCGTGAACCTGAAAGGGAAAATCGGGACGTCAAGAGTTGATTTTTCTTTCGAAATAACTAACTTGCACATGAATAACATACGTGTGTTTTATATAACCTTCGCTGTGTTGTATTAGAAATCATGTAGAGTTGTTATACAGTCATAACCTACTACTCCCTGGGCTTGTATTTCTCCGGCCAGTCTGGAGGAGGTGATGTAATGAGGGGCAATCTTTCATAAAAACGGTATCCGGCAACTGTCCAAGATGGTGCAACCTTACCTCTCCCAACATCACTTTTTTTCCTCAGTACAATGGACGATGTGTTGAGATACGACTCGGTAACTTTTCATAATTTACCAGTCAGCATTATCATAAATTTACCTGCTAGCATTATCATAGATTTCTTGCGATAGACCCAAACTGGGTTTTTGGTGTAATCACTTAAGTGATAATTATTACAAAATGTATTCACGTCCTGATCACCCTAGAAGAAATAAATGAACTTGGGGATCCCGACGCATTTGGGAATCCCGTTTCCTGTTTTTATTTGCTGGTGGCGGAGGGACACTGACACACCAACAATTCTGACACGAAATTCTTCAGAGAAAACCGACCTGAGACTGTTGTACGCTACCTCAGGTATGTGTCTGTACACTGAAAATTTGTGTGACCAGTTGTAGCGAAATCTTATTGCATTACAACTTGTTGTGATTATTGTGACTTGTCGATGAAGAAAGAACGTGTATATATATATACATACCAGGACTCTTGCTGTAATACTGGATCTAATGGGTTTCAGGTCACGACAGGTACGGAGAAGGCTGCGTGTTGAGCCCAAAACCTAGTATTATGAATGCCGACATTGCCTCAAGCTGCCTCACCCACGCCGACACAAATTGCTTATGGCCTCTCTCTCTCTCTCTCTCTCTCTCTCTCTCTCTCTCTCTCTCTCTCTCTCTCTCTCTCTCTCTCTCTCTCTCTCTCTCTCTCTCTCTCTCTCTCTCTCTCTCTCTCTCTGATGCCGCTGGGAGATGCAGTTGACGTACTCCCTACTTCGCGAGGTGAGGTGGCGGGGCAGATGTTCACAGCGTCACTTTGCTCAGCTCACGTCACCCATACCTCAGAGTGGAGGTGTCCAGATGTCGCTAGATGGCTACTGCTGTCTGTCATTCATCTGTTTACTTGGTCTAATTTTCCTTTCAATTTATGTACTCAATAGTTTGTTCTGTTGCATCTCTTTGTCACACAAGCTTCCCTTCCCGTTTTCAACATCACTAGTAGCCTTTAACTGTGGTTCACCTTTTTGATATATGTATTCCCACTTCACACTTGCTTATTGAACAAATTCAATGAGGTGGCTTCGTGGTGCTTCATCATTTCAGCTGTTTGGTGAAAAAACTTTCGATAGAGGTGTATTTAATAGTAATTTTAGGGTTATATGAAAGTCCTAACTATTTTTTCTAAAGTTAGATTAGGTGAGGTTAGGTACTACGTATCCCAATCTAATGGGGCGAATTTATAGGTACTTCAAATTCTATCATATCTTTCTAATTCTAATGAACATGATCATTGCTCCCGATGAGGCGTGTTTAGCCATACTGGTGTATACTTAACTTTACTGGCCTATAAGCTACAGCGATGTACAGTGATGGATAGAACTGACGTGAGGTAATGTAATGTTTGTTTATATTTGCTTCTAGATAAGTTTAGAAAATAAGAGAATTGATTAATCAGTGACCAACGACATGAATGATATCTCACGTATTTCATGATCTTTTAAACTGTCAGACAACATCTACTGTAGGTTAGGTTAGGTAGGTTAGGTTAGGTTAGGTTAGGTTAGGTTAGGTTAAGTTTAAACTGTCAGACAACATCTAATATAGGTTAGGTTAGGTTAGGTTAGGTTTAAACTGTCAGACACATCTAATATAGTTTAGGTTAGGATAGGTTAGGTTAGGTTTAAACTGTCAGACAACATCTAATATAGGTTGTTAGGTTAGGTTAGGTTAGGTTTAAACTGTCAGACAACATCTGATATAGGTTAGGTTAGGTTAGGTTAGGTTTAAACTATCAGACAACATCTAATATAGGTTAGGTTAGGATAGGTTAGGTTAGGTTAGGTTAGGTTTAAACTGTCAGACATCTAATATAGGTTAGGTTAGGTTAGGTTTAAACTGTCAGACAACATCTAATATAGGTTAGGTAAGGTTAGGTTAGGTTTAAACTGTCAGACAACATCTAATATAGGTTAGGTTAGGTTTGAACTGTCAGACAACATCTAATATAGGTTAGGTTAGGTTTAAACTGTCAGACAACATCCAATATAGGTTAGGTTAGGTTAGGTTAGGTTTAAACTGTCAGACAACATCTAATATAGGTTAGGTTAGGTTAGGTTAGGTTTAAACTGTCAGACAACATCTAATATAGGTTAGGTTAGGTTAGGTTAGGTTTAAACTGTCAGACAACATCTAATATAGGTTAGGTTGGGTTAGGTTAGGTTAGGTTAGGTTAGGTTTAAACTGTCAGACAACATCTAATATAGGTTAGGTTGGGTTAGGTTAGGTTTAAACTGTCAGACAACATCTAATGTAGGTTATGTGACCTTGAGGTGACACTGTGCCTTGCAGAAATCCCATGAGAGAGAGAGAGAGAGAGAGAGAGAGAGAGAGAGAGAGAGAGAGAGAGAGAGAGAGAGAGAGAGAGAGAGAGAGAGAGCTGGTCTTGACAGGGAGGGAGGGGGGGGAAATAGAGGCGGTTATTGACATGCTTGACCTCCTCCTCCTCCTCCTCCTCCACTTAGCATGGGTGTGTGTAGTCGGGTAGTCGACTGGATCGCTGACGCTCAAGTAACTCTGTTCTGACATCGCTTGCATCAGCAGCTGAGACGCATCGTTTTCTTTTCCGTTTTGGTTACCTTAGTCAATCACACATGTTCAGACTCTAACAAACACCTTCCGTCATCAAGTGTGTGAGAACGTACAAAGGTAAATGCTGGCGGTCAACTATGGCAACTGTTAGAGTAAACATGTATTCGTAAACTGTCAAGTTACCACACTGATGTTTACAAGTTGACTACTGAGTTGAAATCTCGAAATTTGAAGCCATTTGTTGCTTGTCGTGTTGGATTATATTTCTAGGCCTTTTATCTAATCCAACTTTCGAATATATATTAGAACCTTTTAATTTTCAATGGATTTTTTTCTTTCATTTATAATAAGCGCTATTTCAACCTGTGTTCAAATATACTTCAGGGGAAGTTCATGTTTCTTATATCTGTCTTTGTCTTGGCTCCGAATATATGCCTTCAAGAAGATCAGAACGCTGAGAATATTAAGAATACTCACAGCAATATGATTCACATGTTGATATTACATCACAACAGAAGTAGCCAAAGAACATGCAAAAGTTCCTTTTCAACACATTCGTGAGAAAAAATATAACAGCATATGATCGATTGGACAAAATTCTTTTTTTTTTCTTCCTTTTTATGATGACATTTGATCAGGTAAAATGAAATAAAACAGTTTGGAATATTCCAGAAAAGTCTGCTTCCAATATTGACAACAACAAGCATCGGAAGCAACCGCATGGTGACGTCACTCTAAACGTCATATCGAAGGTGGTAACATCGTGACGTCACTGGAGTTTTTATGACGAAAGAAGACTGTGATTCGGAATCAGGTGGATTAAAGCACAGCAGAACGGGTTGACATCCTCTCTTAGAGGGTTGAGTCTGTCTTAGCTCGCTGGGAATAAATCTATGAATATTTTACCTTCATTGTGGGAGTTAAAAAAAAGTTTGGAAGGGTTTATTGATGTGTTCTTGGGAAGGTTAAATGGAGGGATGGGTTAGTTGGAGTTAGAGAAGTTGAGAAAGGTTTTCTGGAGGATTCCTGAAGTGTCGTGAGGAAAAGAGAGAGAGGAAAAGCGAAAGAACTTGGTCATGGAGGTCGGCCCACTGGCTAGGTTAGACTAACAGACTAACAAAAAACATATAATTATCTGATGGTTAATATCTGAAATACCGTTTTCGATGTAATATTGCTAAAATATGTTTTGTTTGTATCAAGCGATGCCGCAAAATGGCATATATGTATATGTATATATGTATATATATATATATATATATATATATATATATATATATATATATATATATATATATATATATATATATGTATATATATGTATATGTATATATATATATATATATATATATATATATATATATATATATATATATATTTTTTTTTTTTTTTTTTTTTTTTTTTTCCTTTGTCGCTGTCTCCCGCGTTTGCGAGTTAACGCAAGGAAACAGACGAAAGAAATGGCCCTTCCCACCCCCATACACATGTATATACATACGTCCACACACGCAAATATACATACCTACACAGCTTTCCATGGTTTACCCTAGACGCTTCACATGCCCTGATTCAATCCACTGACAGCACGTCAACCCCGGTATACCACATCGATCCAATTCACTCTATTCCTTGCCCTCCTTTCACCCTCCTGCATGTTCAGGCCCCAATCACACAAAAATCTTTTTCACTCCATCTTTCCACCTCCAATTTGGTCTCCCACTTCTCCTCGTTCCCTCAACCTCCGACTCATATATCCTCTTGGTCAATCTTTCCTCACTCATTCTCTCCATGTGCCCAAACCATTTCAAAACACCCTCTTCTGCTCTCTCAACCACGCTCTTTTTATTTCCACACATCTCTCCTACCCTTACGTTACTTACTCGATCAAACCACCTCAGACCACACATTGTCCTCAAACATCTCATTTCCAGTACATCCATCCTTCTGCGCACAACTCTATCCATAGCCCACGCCTCGCAACCATACAACATTGTTGGAACCACTATTCCTTCAAACATACCCATTTTTGCTTTCCAAGATAATGTTCTCGACTTCCACACATTCTTCAAGGCTCCCAGGATTTTCGCCCCCTCCCCCACCCTATGATCCACTTCCGCTTCCATGGTTCCATCCGCTGCCAGATCCACTCGAAGATATCTAAAAGACTTTACTTCCTCCAGTTTTTCTCCATTCAAACTTAATATATATATATATATATATATATATATATATATATATATATATATATATATATATATATATATATATATATATATAAATATATATATATATATATATATATATATATATATATATATTTTTTTTTTCTTCTTTTTTTTGCTTTGTCGCTGTCTCCCGCGTTTGCGAGGTAACGCAAGGAAACAGACGAAAGAAATGGCCCAACCCACCCCCGTACACATGTATACACACACGTCCACACACACAAATATACATACCTACACAGCTTTCCATGGTTTACCCCAGGCGCTTCACATGCCTTGATTCAATCCACTGACAGCACGTCAACCCCGGTATACCACATCGCTCCAATTCACTCTATTCCTTGCCCTCCTTTCACCCTCCTGCATGTTCAGGCCCCGATCACACAAAATCTTTTTCACTCCATCTTTCCACCTCCAATTTGGTCTCCCTCTTCTCCTCGTTCCCTCCACCTCCGAGACATATATCCTCTTGGTCAATCTTTCCTCACTCATTCTCTCCATGTGCCCAAACCATTTCAAAACACCCTCTTCTGCTCTCTCAACCACGCTCTTTTTATTTCCACACATCTCTCTTACCCTTACGTTACTTACTCGATCAAACCACCTCACACCACACATTGTCCTCAAACATCTCATTTCCAGCACATCCATCCTCCTGCGCACAACTCTATCCATAGCCCACGCCTCGCAACCATACAACATTGTTGGAACCACTATTCCTTCAAACATACCCATTTTTGCTTTCCGAGATAATGTTCTCGACTTCCAAACATTCTTCAAGGCTCCCAGAATTTTCGCCCCCTCCCTATGATCCACTTCCGCTTCCATGGTTCCATCCGCTGCCAGATCCACTCCCAGATATCTAAAACACTTCACTTCCTCCACTTTTTCTCCATTCAAACTCACCTCCCAATTGACTTGACCCTCAACCCTACTGTACCTAATAACCTTGCTCTTATTCACATTTACTCTTAACTTTCTTCTTTCACACACTTTACCAAACTCAGTCACCAGCTTCTGCAGTTTCTCACATGAATCAGCCACCAGCGCTGTATCATCAGCGAACAACAACTGACTCACTTCCCAAGCTCTCTCATCCCCAACAGACTTCATACTTGCCCCTCTTTCCAAAACTCTTGCATTCACCTCCCTAACAACCCCATCCATAAACAAATTAAACAACCATGGAGACATCACACACCCCTGCCGCAAACCTACATTCACTGAGAACCAATCACTTTCCTCTCTTCCTACACGTACACATGCCTTACATCCTCGATAAAAACTTTTCACTGCTTCTAACAACTTGCCTCCCACACCATATATTCTTAATACCTTCCACAGAGCATCTCTATCAACTCTATCATATGCCTTCTCCATATCCATAAATGCTACATACAAATCCATTTGCTTTTCTAAGTATTTCTCACATACATTCTTCAAAGCAAACACCTGATCCACACATCCTCTATCACTTCTGAAACCACACTGCTCTTCCCCAATCTGATGCTCTGTACATGCCTTCACCCTCTTTGCGGAAGATGAAAGCCGGCAAGGCAGCAGGTTTGGATGGTATTGCAGTGGAATTTATTAAAAAAGGGGGTGACTGTATTGTTGACTGGTTGGTAAGGTTATTTAATGCATGTATGACTCATGGTGAGGTGCCTGAGGATTGGCGGAATGCGTGCATAGTGCCATTGTACAAAGGCAAAGGGGATAAGAGTGAGTGCTCAAATTACAGAGGTATAAGTTTGTTGAGTATTCCTGGTAAATTATATGGGAGGGATATATATATATATATATATATATATATATATATATATATATTTTTTTTTTTTTTTCATACTATTCGCCATTTCCCGCGTTAGCGAGGTAGCGTTAAGAACAGAAGACTGAGCCTTTGAGGGAATATCCTCACTTGGCTCCCTTCTCTATTCCTTCTTTTGGAAAATTAAAAAACGAGAGGGGAGGATTTCCAGCCCCCCGCTCCCATATATATATATATATATATATATATATATATATATATATACATATACATACATATATATATATACATATATATATATATATATATATATACACACACATATACATTCCTGTATGTCCACAGGGAAAAGAAACATGATATGTTCCCAAGTGCCCTATCGTGTAATAATCACATCATCTGGGAAGATATAAGAAACATAACTGTCAGCTGATATACAACGAAGAGATAGATAGATAAAGAGAGAGAGAGAGAGAGAGAGAGAGAGAGAGAGAGAGAGAGAGAGAGAGAGAGAGAGAGAGAGAGAGAGAATGCTATTTTGTTAGCACCCGCGACTGTATAACTTTGTTAGTACGGACGACTGTAGTTACGTGCCACAAGGTTGGTGCTGCTGCATCACACCCCCGGGGCGAGGTGCTGCCAACACTACATGTGCTTTCTTATACAGGTGTTGGTAACGCTGATTGTGAGATCACGTTTGCTGCAGACCTTGGTAACGCTGACTGTGGTCATGAGTCTGCTTCAGAACCTTGGTAACGCTGACTGTGGTCATGAGTCTGCTGCAGAACCTTGGTAACGCTGACTGTTGTCATATGTATTTAGAGTAATGGTCAAGTGAAGTCTTGTGTCTTGTACTAATTAAACTAACTGCTGTCTTATACTAATTAAACTAACTGTTAAGTGGTGTTTTGTGTCTTATGTTGACACAACCAATTCGGATGATGTGTCGACAACGTGGAAACTGTATATTCGTCACATCTGAATGACTTTATCTTCTTGAGGTTACCTACTGGGTGGACGCTAGTGTTGCTGACTGGTTGGTCATACGCTTGGATGGCCCAGGGTGGGTGTGGGGGGGCAGAGGGGGCTGGAGGGGGTCTTTAACGTAGCAGAGAGGTTAAGGAGTGGGTGGGCAACACCCGCCAGCAATCTACGCATCAAGGTGTTGGTTAACGTTAAACAGCGGGTGACCCTGATCATGATCAATACAGGAAAATGAGTGAATCGTATGTTATTCTGCCGTAAAGACTTGCTAGAAGCTGGCAAGCGATCCAAAGCGTCGGTGACCATCTTGGAGGAGAGGAGAGATGTCTGATCTTCCTCCAAGCAGAGTGGAGAGATCGTATAAGACAGTCAGTCCACTTTATCCCGCTTAACTACATGATTGGATCCTGTTCTATATATATATATATATATATATATATATATATATATATATATATATATATATATATATATATATATATATATATATATATATATATATGTATATAATTATCCCTGGGGATACGGGAGAAAGAATACTTCCCACGTATTCCCTGCGTGTCGTAGAAGGCGACTAAAAGGGAAGGGAGTGGGGGGCTGGAAATCCTCCCCTCTCGTTTTTTTTTTCTTTCTTTTTTAATTTTCCAAAAGAAGGAACGGAGAGTGGGGCTAGGTGAGGATATTCCCTCAGAGGCCCAGTCCTCTGTTCTTAACGCTACCTCGCTGTCGCGGGAAATGGCGGATAGTATGAAAAAAAAAAAATATATGTATATATATATATATATATATATATATATATATATATATATATATATATATATTACTTTATTTGTTAAACTTATCCGCCGTCTCCCGCGTTAGCGAGGTAGCGCAAGGAAACAGACTAGGAAAGACCCAACCCGCCCACATACACATGCACACACATAAACGCCAACACACGCATATATACATACATATACATACAAAGATATATATATATATATATATATACATGTATATATATATATATATATATATATATATATATATATATTTTTTTTTTTTTTTATACTTTGTCGCTGTCTCCCGCGTTTGCGAGGTAGCGCAAGGAAACAGACGAAAGAAATGGCCCAACCCACCCCCATACACATGTATATACATACACGTCCACACACGCAAATATACATACCCATACATCTCAATGTACATATATATATATATATATATATATATATATATATATATATATATATATATATATATATATATATATATATATATACACACACAGACACATACATATATACACATGCACACAATTCACACTGTCTGCCTTTATTCATTCCCATCGCCACCTCGCCATACATGGAATAACATCCCCCTCCCCCCTCATGTGTGCGAGGTAGCGCTAGGAAAAGACCCCATTCGTTTACACTCAGTCTCTAGCTGTCATGCAATAATGCCCGAAACCACAGCTCCCTTTCCACATCCAGGCCCCACACAACTTTCCATGGTTTACCCCAGACGCTTCACATGCCCTGATTCAATCCATTGACAGCACGTCGACCCCGGTATACCACATCGGTCCAATTAACTCTATTCCTTGCCCGCCTTTCAACCTTATGAATGTTCAGGCCCCGATCACTCAAAATCTTTTTCACTCCATCTTTCCACCTCCAATTTGGTCTCCCACTTCTCCACGTTCCCTCCACCTCCGACACATATATCCTCTTGGTCAATCTTTCCTCACTCATTCTCTCCATGTGCCCAAACCATTTCAAAATACCCTCTTCTGCTCTCTCAACCACGCTCTTTTTATTTCCACACATCTCTCTTACCCGTACATTACTTACTCGATCAAACCACCTCACACCACATAATGTCCTCAAACATCTCATTTCCAGCACATCCATCCTCCTGCGCACAACTCTATCCATAGCCCACGCCTCGCAACCATACAACATTGTTGGAACCACTATTCCTTCAAACATACCCATTTTTGCTTTCCGAGATAATATTCTCGACTTCCACACATTCTTCAAAGCTCCCAGGATTTTCGCCCCCTCCCCCACCCTATGATTCACTTCCGCTTCCATGGTTCCATCCGCTGCCAGATCCACTCCCAGATATCTAAAACACTTTACTTCCTCCACTTTTTCTCCATTCAAACTTACCTCACAATTGACTTGACCCTCAACCCTACTGTACCTAATAACCTTGCTCTTATGTACATTTACTCTTTACTCTTTCTTCTTTCACACACTTCACCAAACTTAGTCACCAGCTTCTGCAGTTTCTCACATGAATCAGCCACCAGCGCTGTATCATCAGCGAACAACAACTGACTCACTTCCCAAGCTCTCTCATCCACAACAGACTGCATACTTGCCCCTCTTTCCAAAACTCTTGCATTCACCTCCCTAACAACCCCATCCATAAACAAATTAAACAACCATGGAGACATCACACACCCCTGCCGCAAACCTACATTCACTGAGAACCAATCACTTTCCTCTCTTCCTACACGGACACATGCCTTACATCCTCGATAAAAACTTTTCACTGCTTCTACCAACTTGCCTCCCATTCCATATATTCTTAGTACCTTCCACAGAGCATCTCTATCAACTCTATCATATGCCTTCTCCAGATCCATAAATGCTGCATACAAATCCATTTGCTTTTCTAAGTATTTCTCACATACATTCTTCAGAGCAAACACCTGATCTACACATCCTCTACCACTTCTGAAACCACGCTGCTCTTTCCCAATCTGATGCTCTGTACATGCCTTCACCCTCTCAATCAATACCCTCCCATATAATTTACCAGGAATACTCAACAAACTTATACCTCTATAATTTGAGCACTCACTCTTATCCCCTTTGCCTTTGTACAATAGCACTATGCACGCATTCCGCCAATCCTCAGGCACCTCACCATGAGTAATACATACATTAAATAACCTTACCAACTAGTCAACAATACAGTCACCCCTTTTTTAATAAATTCCACTGCAATACCATCCAAACCTGCTGCCTTGCCGGCTTTCATCTTCCGCAAAGCTTTTACTACCTCTTCTCTGTTTACCAAATCATTTTCCCTAACCCTCTCACTTTGCACACCACCTCGACCAAAACACCCTATATCTGCCACTCTATCATCAAACCTTCAAAATACTCACTCCATCTCCTTCTCACATCACCACTACTTGTTATCACCTCCCCATTATCCCCCTTCACTGAAGTTTCCATTTGCTCCCTTGTCTTACACACTTTATTTACCTCCTTCCAGAACATCTTTTTATTCTCCCTAAGATTTAATGATACTCTCTCACCCCAACTCTCATTTGCCCTCTTTTTCACCTCTTGCACCTTTCTCTTGACCTCCTGTCTCTTTCTTTTATACATATCCCACTCATTTGCATTTTTTCCTTGCAAAAATCGTCCAAATGCCTCTCTCTTCTCTTTCACTAATAATCTTACTTCTTCATCCCACCACTCACTACCCTTTCTAATCAACCCACCTCCCACGCTTCTCATGCCACACGCATCTTTTGCGCAAGCCATCATTGCTTCCCTAAATACATCCCATTCCTCCCCCACTCCCCTTAGCTCCTTTGTTCTCACCTTTTTCCATTCTGTACTCAGTCTCTCCTGGTACTTCCTCACACAAGTCTCCTTCCCAAGCTCACTTACTCTCACCACCCTCTTCACCCCAACATTCACTCTTCTTTTCTGAAAACCCATACAAATCTTCACCTTAGCCTCCATAAGATAATGATCAGACATCCCTCCAGTTGCACCTCTCAGCACATTAACATCAAAACGTCTCTCTTTTGCGCGCCTGTCGAATAACACGTTATCCAATAACGCTCTCTGGCCATCTCTCCTGCTTACATACGTATACTTATGTATATCTCGCTTTTTAAACCAGGTATTCCCAATCACCAGTCCTTTTTCAGCACATAAATCTACAAGCTCTTCACCATTTCCATTTACAACACTGAACACCCCATGTATACCAATTATTCCCTCAACTGCCACATTACTCACCTTTGCATTCAAATCACCCATCACTAAAACCCGGTCTTGTGCATCAAAACCACGAACACACTCATTCAGCTGCTCCCAAAACACTTGCCTCTCATGATCTTTCTTCTCATGCTCAGGTGCATATGCACCAATAATCACCCATCTCTCTTCATCAACATTCAGTTTTACCCATATTAATCTAGAATTTACTTTCTTACATTCTATCACATACTCCCACAACTCCTGTTTCAGGAGTAGTGCTACTCCTTCCCTTGCTCTTGTCCTCTCACTAACCCCTGACTTTACTCCCAAGACATTCCCAAACCACTCTTCCCCTTTACCCTTAAGCTTCGTTTCACTCAGAGCCAAAACATCCAGGTTCCTTTCCTCAAACATACTACCTATCTCTCCTTTTTTCACATCTTGGTTACATCCACACACATTTAGACACCCCAATCTGAGCCTACGAGGAGGATGAGCACTCCCCGCGTGACTCCTTCTTCTGTTTCCCATTTTAGAAAGTTAAAATACAAGGAGGGGAGGATTTCTGGCCCCCCGCTCCCGTCCCCTCTAGTCGCCTTCTACGACACTTGAGGAATGCGTGGGAAGTACTCTTTCTTCCCTATCCCCAGGGATATATACATATATATATATATTCCTATGATCACGTGCAAAGTTGTGATCCTCTTAAACAATATATATATATATATATATATATATATATATATATATATATATATATATATATATATATATATATATATATATGTGTGTGTGTGTGTGTGTGTGTGTGTGTGTGTGTATGTATGACTCATGGTGAGGTGCCTGAGGATTGGCGGAATGCATGCATAGTGCCATTGTACAAAGGCAAAGGGAATATAAGTGAGTGCTCAAATTACAGAGGTATAAGTTTGTTGAGTATTCCTGGTAAATTATATGGGAGGGTATTGATTGAGAGGGTGAAGGCATGTACAGAGCATCAGATTGGGGAAGAGCAGTGTGGTTTCAGAAGTGGTAGAGGATGTGTGGATCAGGTGTTTGCTTTGAAGAATGTATGTGAGAAATACTTAGAAAAGCAAATGGATTTGTATGTAGCATTTATGGATCTGGAGAAGGCATATGATAGAGTTGATAGAGATGCTCTGTGGAAGGTATTAAGAATATAGGGTGTGGGAGGCAAGTTGTTAGAAGCAGTGAAAAGTTTTTATCGAGGATGTAAGGCATGTGTACGTGTAGGAAGAGAGGAAAGTGATTGGTTCTCAGTGAATGTAGGTTTGCGGCAGGGGTGTGTGATGTCTCCATGGTTGTTTAATTTGTTTATGGATGGGGTTGTTAGGGAGGTGAATGCAAGAGTTTTGGAAAGAGGGGCAAGTATGAAGTCTGTTGGGGATGAGAGAGCTAGGGAAGTGAGTCAGTTGTTGTTCGCTGATGATACACCGCTGGTGGCTGATTCGGGTGAGTAACTGCAGAAGTTGGTGACTGCGTTTGGAAAAGTGTGTGAAAAAGGAAAGCTGGGAGTAAATGTGAATAAGAGCAAGGTTATTAGGTACAGTAGGGTTGAGGGACAAGTCAATTGGGAGGTAAGTTTGAATGGAGAAAAAGTGGAGGAAGTGAAGTGTTTTAGATATCTGGGAGTGGATTTGGCAGAGGATGGAACCATGGAAGCGGAAGTGAATCATAGGTTGAGGGAGCGGGACGAAAGTTTTGGGAGCGTTGAAAAATGTGTGGAAGTCGAGAACGTTATGTGATCCTTTCCAATATATATATATATATATATATATATATATATATATATATATATATATATATATATATATATATATATATATATATATATATATTGACGTGCTGTCAGTGGATTCAATCAAGGCATGTGAAGCGTCTGGGGTAAACCATGGAAAGCTGTGTAGGTATGTATATTTGCGTGTGCGGACGTATGTATATACATGTGTATGGGGGTGGGTTGGGCCATTTCTTTCGTCTGTTTCCTTGCGCTACCTCGCAAACGCTGGAGACAGCGACAAAGCAAAAAAAAAAAAAAAAAAAATATATATATATATATATATATATATATATATATATATATATATATATATATATATATATATATATATATATATATATATATATATTTATATATATATATAAATTGTTTCTTACATTTTTCATATGTATATATATGTATGTGTGTGTGTGTGTATATGTGCGTGTGTATGTGTATGTGTGTGTATGTGTATATGTATATATATATGTATATTATCCCTGGGGATAGGGGTGAAAGAATACTTCCCACGTATTCCTCGCGTGTCGTAGAAAGCGACTAGAGGGGACGGGAGCGGGGGGCCAGAAATCCTCCCCTCCTTGTATTAACTTTCTAAAATGGGAAACAGAAGGAGTCACGCGGGGAGTGCTCATCCTCCTCGAAGGCTCAGAGTGGGGTGCCTAAATGTGTGTGGATGTAACCAAGATGTGAAAAAAGGAGAGATAGGTAGTATGTTTGAGGAAAGGAACCTGGATGTTTTGGCTCTGAGTGAAACGAAGCTCAAGGGTAAAGGGGAAGAGTGGTTTGGGAATGTCTGGGGAGTAAAGTCAGGGGTTAGTGAGAGGACAAGAGCAAGGGAAGGAGTAGCAATACTCCTGAAACAGGAGTTGTGGGAGTATGTGATAGAATGTAAGAAAGTAAATTCTCGATTAATATGGGTAAAACTGAAAGTTGATGGAGAGAGGTGGGTGATTATTGGTGCATATGCACCTGGGCATGAGAAGAAAGATCATGAGAGGCAAGTGTTTTGGGAGCAGCTAAATGAGTGTGTTAGTGGTTTTGATTCACGAGACCGGGTTATAGTGATGGGTGATTTGAATGCAAAGGTGAGTAATGTGGCAGTTGAGGGAATAATTGGTATACATAGGGTGTTCAGTGTTGTAAATGGAAATGGTGAAGAGCTTGTAGATTTATGTGCTGAAAAAGGACTGATGATTGGGAATACCTGGTTTAAAAAGCGAGATATACATAAGTATACTTATGTAAGTAGGAGAGATGGCCAGAGAGCGTTATTGGATTACGTGTTAATTGACAGGCGTGCGAAAGAGAGACTTTTGGATGTAAATGTGCTGAGAGGTGCAACTGGAGGGATGTCTGATCATTATCTTGTGGAGGCAAAGGTGAAGATTTGTATGGGTTTTCAGAAAAGAAGAGTGAATGTTGGGGTGAAGAGGGTGGTGAGAGTAAGTGAGCTTGGGAAGGAGACCTGTATGAGGAAGTACCAGGAGAGACTGAGTACAGAATGGAAAAAGGTGAGAACAATGGAAGCAAGGGGAGTGGGGGAGGAATGGGATGTATTTAGGGAATCAGTGATGGATTGCGCAAAAGATGCTTGTGGCATGAGAAGAGTGGGAGGTGGGTTGATTAGAAAGGGTAGTGAGTGGTGGGATGAAGAAGTAAGAGTATTAGTGAAAGAGAAGAGAGAGGCATTTGGACGATTTTTGCAGGGAAAAAATGCAATTGAGTGGGAGATGTATAAAAGAAAGAGACAGGAGGTCAAGAGAAAGGTGCAAGAGGCGAAAAAAAGGGCAAATGAGAGTTGGGGTGAGAGAGTATCATTAAATTTTAGGGAGAATAAAAAGATGTTCTGGAAGGAGGTAAATAAAGTGCGTAAGACAAGGGAGCAAATGGGAACTTCAGTGAAGGGCGCAAATGGGGAGGTGATAACAAGTAGTGGTGATGTGAGAAGGAGATGGAGTGAGTATTTTGAAGGTTTGTTGAATGTGTTTGATGATAGAGTGGCAGATATAGGGTGTTTTGGTCGAGGTGGTGTGCAAAGTGAGAGGGTTAGGGAAAATGATTTGGTAAACAGAGAAGAGGTAGTGAAAGCTTTGCGGAAGATGAAAGCCGGCAAGGCAGCAGGTTTGGATGGTATTGCAGTGGAATTTATTCAAAAAGGGGGTGACTGTATTGTTGACTGGTTGGTAAGGTTATTTAATGTATGTATGACTCATGGTGAGGTGCCTGAGGATTGGCGGAATGCGTGCATAGTGCCATTGTACAAAGGCAAAGGGGATAAGAGTGAGTGCTCAAATTACAGAGGTATAAGTTTGTTGAGTATTCCTGGTAAATTATATGGGAGGGTATTGATTGAGAGGGTGAAGGCATGTACAGAGCATCAGATTGGGCAAGAGCAGTGTGGTTTCAGAAGTGGTAGAGGATGTGTGGATCAGGTGTTTGCTTTGAAGAATGTATGTGAGAAATACTTAGAAAAGCAAATGGATTTGTATGTAGCATTTATGGATCTGGAGAAGGCATATGATAGAGTTGATAGAGATGCTCTGTGGAAGGTATTAAGAATATATGGTGTGGGAGGAAAGTTGTTAGAAGCAGTGAAAAGTTTTTATCGAGGATGTAAGGCGTGTGTACGTGTAGGAAGAGAGGAAAGTGATTGGTTCTCAGTGAATGTAGGTTTGCGGCAGGGGTGTGTGATGTCTCCATGGTTCTTTAATTTGTTTATGGATGGGGTTGTTAGGGAGGTAAATGCAAGAGTTTTGGAAAGAGGGGCAAGTATGAAGTCTGTTGGGGATGAGAGAGCTTGGGAAGTGAGTCAGTTGTTGTTCGCTGATGATACAGCGCTGGTGGCTGATTCATGTGAGAAACTGCAGAAGCTGGTGACTGAGTTTGGTAAAGTGTGTGGAAGAAGAAAGTTAAGAGTAAATGTGAAAAAGTGCAAGGTTATTAGGTATAGTAGGGTTGAGGGTCAAGTCAATTGGGAGGTGAGTTTGAATGGAGAAAAACTGGAGGAAGTGAAGTGTTTTAGATATCTGGGAGTGGATCTGGCAGCGGATGGAACCATGGAAGCGGAAGTGGATCATAGGGTGGGGGAGGGGGCGAAAATTCTGGGGGCCTTGAAGAATGTGTGGAAGTCGAGAGCATTATCTCGGAAAGCAAAAATGGGTATGTTTGAAGGAATAGTGGTTCCAACAATGTTGTATGGTTGCGAGGCGTGGGCTATGGATAGAGTTGTGCGCAGGAGGATGGATGTGCTGGAAATGAGATGTTTGAGGACAATGTGTGGTGTGAGGTGGTTTGATCGAGTAAGTAACGTAAGGGTAAGAGAGATGTGTGGAAATAAAAAGAGCGTGGTTGAGAGAGCAGAAGAGGGTGTTTTGAAATGGTTTGGGCACATGGAGAGAATGAGTGAGGAAAGATTGGCCAAGAGGATTTATGTGTCGGAGGTGGAGGGAACGAGGAGAAGAGGGAGACCAAATTGGAGGTGGAAAGATGGAGTGAAAAAGATTTTTTGTGATCGGGGCCTGAACATGCAGGAGGGTGAAAGGAGGGCAAGGAATAGAGTGAATTGGAGCGATGTGGTATACCGGGGTTGACGTGCTGTCAGTGGATTGAATCGGGGCATATGAAGCGTCTGGGGTAAACCATGGAAAGCTGTGTAGGTATGTATATTTGCGTGTGTGGACGTATGTATATACATGTGTATGGGGGTGGGTTGGGCCATTTCTTTCGTCTGTTTCCTTGCGCTACCTCGCAAACGCGGGAGACAGCGACAAAACAAAAAGAAAAAAAAAAAAAAAATATATGTATATATATATATATCTATATATATATATATATATATATATATATATATATACATATATATATATGTATATATTTTTTTTATCTATTATACTTTGTCGCTGTCTCCCGCGTTTGCGAGGTAGCGCAAGGAAACAGACGAAAGAAATGGCCCAACCCCCCCCCCATACACATGTATATACATATGTCCACACACGCAAATATACATACCTACACAGCTTTCCATGGTTTACCCCAGACGCTTCACATGCCTTGATTCAATCCACTGACAGCACGTCAACCCCGGTATACCACATCGCTCCAATTCACTCTATTCCTTGCCCTCCTTTCACCCTCCTGCATGTTCAGGCCCCGATCACACAAAATCTTTTTCACTCCATCTTTCCACCTCCAATTTGGTCTCCCTCTTCTCCTCGTTCCCTCCACCTCCGACACATATATCCTCTTGGTCAATCTTTCCTCACTCATTCTCTCCATGTGCCCAAACCATTTCAAAACACCCTCTTCTGCTCTCTCAACCACGCTCTTTTTATTTCCACACATCTCTCTTACCCTTACGTTACTTACTCGATCAAACCACCTCACACCACACATTGTCCTCAAACATCTCCTTTCCAGCACATCCATCCTCCTGTGCACAACTCTATCCATAGCCCACGCCTCGCAACCATACAACATTGTTGGAACCACTATTCCTTCAAACATACCCATTTTTGCTTTCCGAGATAATGTTCTCGACTTCCACACATTCTTCAAGGCCCCCAGGATTTTCGCCCCCTCCCCCACCCTATGATCCACTTCCGCTTCCATGGTTCCATCCGCTGCCAGATCCACTCCCAGATATCTAAAACACTTCACTTCCTCCAGTTTTTCTCCATTCAAACTCACCTCCCAATTGACTTGACCCTCAACCCTACTGTACCTAATAACCTTGCTCTTATTCACATTTACTCTCAACTTTCTTCTTCCACACACTTTACCAAACTCAGTCACCAGCTTCTGCAGTTTCTCACATGAATCAGCCACCAGCGCTGTATCATCAGCGAACAACAACTGACTCACTTCCCAAGCTCTCTCATCCCCAACAGACTTCATACTTGCCCCTCTTTCCAAAACTCTTGCATTTACCTCCCTAACAACCCCATCCATAAACAAATTAAAGAACCATGGAGACATCACACACCCCTGCCGCAAACCTACATTCACTGAGAACCAATCACTTTCCTCTCTTCCTACACGTACACACGCCTTACATCCTCGATAAAAACTTTTCACTGCTTCTAACAACTTTCCTCCCACACCATATATTCTTAATACCTTCCACAGAGCATCTCTATCAACTCTATCATATGCCTTCTCCAGATCCATAAATGCTACATACAAATCCATTTGCTTTTCTAAGTATTTCTCACATACATTCTTCAAAGCAAACACCTGATCCACACATCCTCTACCACTTCTGAAACCACACTGCTCTTCCCCAATCTGATGCTCTGTACATGCCTTCACCCTCTCAATCAATACCCTTCCTTATAATTTACCAGGAATACTCAACAAACTTATACCTCTGTAATTTGAGCACTCACTCTTATCCCCTTTGCCTTTGTACAATGGCACTATGCACGCATTCCGCCAATCCTCAGGCACCTCACCATGAGTCATACATACATTAAATAACCTTACCAACCAGTCAACAATACAGTCACCCCCTTTTTGAATAAATTCCACTGCAATACCATCCAAACCTGCTGCCTTGCCGGCTTTCATCTTCCGCAAAGCTTTCACTACCTCTTCTCTGTTTACCAAATCATTTTCCCTAACCCTCTCACTTTGCACACCACCTCGACCAAAACACCCTATATCTGCCACTCTATCATCAAACACATTCAACAAACCTTCAAAATACCCACTCCATCTCCTTCTCACATCACCACTACTTGTTATCACCTCCCCATTTGCGCCCTTCACTGAAGTTCCCATTTGCTCCCTTGTCTTACGCACTTTATTTACCTCCTTCCAGAACATCTTTTTATTCTCCCTAAAATTTAATGATACTCTCTCACCCCAACTCTCATTTGCCCTTTTTTTCACGGGGGGCTGGAAATCCTCCCCTCTCATTATTTTTTTTCAGTTTTCCAAAAGAAGGAAGAGAGAAGGGGGCCAGGTGAGGATATTCCCTCAAAGGCCCAGTTCTCTGTTCTTAACGCTACCTCGCTAATGTGGGAAATGGCGAATAGTTTGAAAGAAAAAAGAAAGATATATATATATATATGTATATATATATATATATATATATATATATATATATATATATATATATATATATATATATATATATATATATATATATATATATATATATATATATATATATTCCTATGAGTCCACGGGGAAAATAAAGCACGATAAGTTCCCAAGTGCACTTTCATGTAATAATCACATCATCAGGGGAGACACAATAGAGAAATATAAGTCAGTTGATATACATCGAAGAGACTAAGCTAGGACGCCATTTGGTAAACATGCGATTGTCCAAGACAAACAACAAGCGTTCATAAACTTATCATTTTACAAATTTTGTCAACAATAATGTTATCTAATTTGTATAGACCATCACTAATATTAGTATCATAATTCTTTGTGTATTTGATAATAGAAGATTCATTGATATTTCTCGTGGTAATAGAGTTAGAGTGGATAACTGAGACGGCATTATTCCAGTCAATACAATGACCACATATACATACACACACACACACATGTACATATTCATAGTAGCTTGCTTTCATCTATTCCTATCGCTACCCTGTCACACAGGAAGCAGCATCGCTATCTCCTGCGCCAGCGAGATAGCGCCAGGAAAAACAGTGAGAAAAAGGCCACATTCGTTCACACTCAAATGCACCAATACCAAAGCTCCCTATCCACACCCAAGCCACACCACATCTGTACTGACGGTAAATCAATTTAGCCACAAATGGCGTAGATTATATGATCAGCGAATGTTTCATATCTTTCACCTGTTGGTTAAAACTTGACGTTGACGAACTTTATGGTAACCTAATAACTGGTTGTCTTAGAAGATTTTCTATTATCAACCAAGTATCACTTTAGTCTTGTTGATCTCAGGATTACACCACTACTTTCTTACTTCTTTCCTGTGTTCATTGGTCTCTTGTGGAGCGAGGCAGTTTGTCAAGGTGTCGACTACGATGCGACTTACGTTCTCTCACGATCTGGGGCCAGACGGAGTTGCGCGAGTGTCGCTTCTCCTGCGATGCGACTTACGTTCTCTCACAATCTGGAGCTAGACGGAGCTGCGCGAGTGTCGCTTCTCCTGCGATGCGACTTACGTTGGGTCACAATCTGGAGCTAGACGGAGCTGCGCGAGTGTCGCTTCTCCTGCGATGCGACTTACGTTGTCACAATCTGGAGCTAGACGGAGCTGCGCGAGTGTCGCTTCTCCTGCGATGCGACTTACGTTCTCTCACAATCTGGAGCTAGACGGAGCTGCGCGAGTGTCGCTTCTCCTGTATGACCCCTGCTAGTCTCCCTAACCTTGTGACGCAAGGACGACAGACCTATTTGTGAGTCCATGATCACAGCCACGTACTCGCCTTGCTGCTGTTCAGCATGCCGCAGTGACGCGGGCATGGCCGCTTGCGGACACCCGACCCCGTCACTGCCATGCGAGGGACAAATGTGGTGTGGAGAGAGAGACGCTTGTGGTTTTTCCCCGCCATACGGAGAACTGATGCACGTCAGGCCTCAACCCAGCCATCTAGGGAGTCAAGCCGCCTCTCTCTCTCTCTCTCTCTCTCTCTCTCTCTCTCTCTCTCTCTCTCTCTCTCTCTCTCTCTCTCTCTCTCTCTCTCTCTCTCTCTCTCCTCTGCCGGCGCAGCTGGGTATGACGCGTCTCTCTCCTGGCACTGAAGTTGTTCTCTCCTGATGTGTTTGTTGAGCTGTCTGACACCACACTGTTGATCGAGGTGTCGCTCCTTCCTGGCCGTTCTGACATCAACACTGGCCCCACCGGTGCGCTCCTGCCTTGTCATGGCTGGTAGTTTATTCCTTTACCCTCAGAATTGTGTTTCCTTTCGTTGGCTCAGTTGTTAAGGAATGGAGACTGTGTCTCAAGTATTTATATTTTCACCCACGTAGCCTTCAGGATGGGTCTAAGTTACTGAGTCTACACATCTTCCCCATATGGCGGAGTTGGGAGGGTCGACCTTGAGTCGAATGAGAACTATATCCTTGTGTGTGTGTGTGTGTGTGTGTGTGTGTGTGTGTGTGTGTGTGTGTGTGTGTACACGGCAGGACCTGTGCGTGCTGCTGTCGGTTATCCCGTCGTTGGAGAAGCCGAGGTAAGTCATGTCATCACGATTGACTCGTTGTCTGCTGGTCTTGACGTCCAGCCTGCCAGCTAACCCATCCAGATGCTTGACACTGATGAGTTAAGTGCCCCCGCTTGGCCGGTCTGCCCCCGTGCCCTTGTTGCTGGCCTTGTGTGGTCTCCGTCGTGGAGGAGATGACGACGGAGCCGCCACAACCACCACCACAGCAGCCCACCTGTCTCAAGTGTGCCAGCCACTCGCTCGCTGCAGCTGCTGCAGATTTCCGACACCTGGGAGAGGTTCGTAGTCTGCTATGCCTCTCTGGGGTAATGGAGCACCCTGAGGAGTTCGTTGTATGCTGTGCCTCTCTTGGGATAGGAGCATCCTGAGGAGTTCGTTGTCTGCTTGTGCCTCTCTGGGGATAGAGGAGCATCCTGAGGAGTTCGTTGTCTGCTGTGCCTCTCTGGGGGTAGAGGAGCATCCTGAGGAGTTCGTTGTCTATGCTGTGCCTCTCTGGAGGTAATGGAGCACCCTGAGGAGTTCGTTGTCTGCTGTGCCTCTCTGGGGATAGGGGAGCACCCTGAGGAGTTCGTTGTCTGTTGTGCCTCTCTGGGGATAGGAGCACCCTGAGGAGTTCATTGTCTATTGTGCCTCTCTGGGGATAGGGGAGCACCCTGAGGATTTCATTGTCTGTTGTGCTTCTCTAGGGGTAAGGGGAGCACCCTGAGGAGTTCATTGTCTGCTGTGCCTCTCTGGGGTTAGGGGAACACCATGAGGAGTTCGTTGTCTGCTATGCCTCTCTGGGGGTTGGGAGAGCACCCTGAGAAGTTCGTTGTCTACTGTTACCTCTCTGGGGGTAGGGGAACACCATGAGGAGTTCGTTGTCTGCTATGCCTCTCTGGGGGTAGGGAGAGCACCCTTAGAAGTTCGTTGTCTACTGTTACCTCTCTGGGAGTAGGGAGAGCACCCTGAGAAGTTCGTTGTCTGCTGTGCCTCTCTGGGGATAGAGGAGCATCCTGAGGAGTTCGTTATCTGCTGTGCTTCTCTGGGGTTAGGGGAACACCATGAGAAGTTCGTTGTCTACTGTGCCTCTCTGGGGGTAGAGGAGCATCCTGAGGAGTTCGTTGTCTGCTGTGCCTCTCTGGGGGTAGAGGAGCATCCTGAGGAGTTCGTTGTTTGCTGTGCCTCTCTGGGGGTAGAGGAGCACCCTGAGGAATTCGTAGTCTGCTATGCCTCTCTGGGGGTAATGGAGCACCCTGAGGAATTCGTTGTCTGCTGTGCCTCTCTGGGGATAGGAGCACCCTGAGGAGTTCGTTGTCTGCTGTGCTTCTCTAGGGGTAAGGGGAGCATCCTGAGGAGTTTATTGTCTGCTGTGCCTCTCTGGGGTTAGGGGAACACCATGAGGAGTTCGTTGTCTGCTGTGCCTCTCTGGGGGTAATGGCGCATCCTGAGGATTTCATTGTCTGTTGTGCTTCTCTAGGGGTAAGGGGAGCACCCTGAGGAGTTCATTGTCTGCTGTGCCTCTCTGGGGTTAGGGAGAGCACCCTGAGAAGTTCGTTGTCTACTGTTACCTCTCTGGGGGTAAGGGAGCGCCCTGAGGAGTTGGCTATCTGTTGTGCTTCTCTGGGGGATGGTAGGGAAGCACTCGGAGAAGTTCGTTGTCTACTGTTACCTCTCCGGGGGTAGGGGAGCGCCCTGAGGAGTTCGTTGTCTACTGTTACCTCTCTGGGGGTAGGGAGAGCACCCTGAGAAGTTCGTTGTCTACTGTGCCTCTCTGGGGATAGGGGAGCACCCTGAAAAGTTCGTTGTCTACTGTGCCTCTCTGGGGATAGGGGAGCACCCTGGGGAGTTCGTTGTCTACTGTTACCTCTCTGGGGGTAGGGAGAGCACCCTGAGAAGTTCGTTGTCTACTGTGCCTCTCTGGGGATAGGGGAGCACCCTGAGGAGTTGGCTGTCTGTTGTGCCTCTCTGGGGACAGGGGAGCGCCCTGAAGAGTTTGTTGTCTACTGTGCCTCTCTGGGGATAGGGGAGCACCCTGAGGAGTTGGCTGTCTGTTGTGCCTCTCTAGGGGGATGGTAGGGAAGCACTCGGAGGAGTTGGTCGTGGAAAGGCTGGAGTTCATGTATATTCTTACTATAATTATAACAAAAAGTAAAAAGGATGTGAGTCGCTGGTGATGTGAGGCGTGACGTGCTCATGGCCGTTCTACCTGGTGACTCTCCTATAAAAAGAACACATCAGACATATTAATCGTCACGGTATTATATGTATTTTTTTTTTCACCACATTTTTTTTCCGTCCTCCGTGTAGCCGGGGAGAGTAGAGAGAGAGAGAGAGAGAGAGAGAGAGAGAGAGAGAGAGAGAGAGAGAGAGAGAGAGAGAGAGAGAGAGAGAGAGAGAGAGAGAGAGAGAGCACGTTTACTTTGCTATTCTTTCCTTCTACAGCTTTTCAGGGAACTGTATTCTTTTCGTTTTTTGGTTTTTTTATAGTGTTAAGTCCAGACCACTTCACCTGCACCTTGGTTCTGTATGGTCTGTGTGTCTGTGTCACTCTGCTGTGCCTCTCTGGGGTTAGGGGGGTGTCCTGAGGGGTTCTTTGTGTGTTTTGCCTCTCTCTCTCTCTCTCTCGGTAGGAGACCCACGGGTGGGTTGTGTAACCTCAGGTGCTTGGAGACTGCTATGTCCTCCCTGGGGTAGAGGGGCACGCCAGGGGCCCCGTGGTCTGCCGTGCCTCTCGAGGGTGTCGGAGGAGGACCCTGAGGGAGAGGAGTTCAGTGCCTGCCATGCCTGAGTGGGTGAAGGGCGTCGTGTAGGTCCTCTGCTGTGGGAAAGGGAGGAACTTGCAACAGAGTTCGTGAGGACATTGAAGAGTGAGTGTTGGAGTGTGCGGGTAACCCTGTGGTGTTGTCTGAGATGCATATCAACGATGATGTAGTTTCTACTTGTAAGATGGTCGACCTTGGCAGGCTGGCGTGCCCTGCCTCAGGGTAGGTGTGGCAGCCAAGGATATTCCTCGGCAGACCTCGTTCTCCCGAACGTGTTCCCTTGTTCGAACGTGGGTCGTTCATCACGCCACATCTCCTCCTCTCCACTCAGAGACAAGTGTTCGAAGTAAGGGTTAGTGGAACAGTCACGAACACTTATGGAGGAACAGATGTTCTGCAGTGTTATTGTTTTGTTCTTCTCCTCACACATGAACACAATGACATAAAAAAAAACTAGACACGTCAGAGGTTGTCATTTAACTTCACCATGTAAGATCATTTTCCCACCTTCCTTTGAGCATATTAGAATGACGAAAGCACAGTATTCCAATGTCATCCAGCCAGTGTTACAGCTGGGGGACAAATGCGGAACAAATTTCAATATGGCTGGGTTGGTGAGCTGCCCAGGATCTGTGGAGAATTATCATGTGATCTCCATCTTTCCTCTGTGCCCTTGTTTGTCATTGTGACATCCGTTTCCGTTTAAGTGCGCACACACACACACACACACACACACACACACACACACACACACACACACACACACACACACACACACACACACACTCATAGATGAGGCGACACGAGCTCTCCCTGCAAAACATATGTGAACACACGAGTGTGAAATTCTCTCCTCCTCCTCCTCCTCCCTCCCTCCCTCCCCGTGCAGTGCAAATAGGTCATCATAAACTCATGATCTCACACAAACTCTGTCTCGTGGCAGATATCAAAATAGCATTCGAGTCTGTGGATAAAGAAATACACAGTAATCTGTTCACGTCCTACACAACAGAACTATTTTATCACACCTCTCTGTTCTGGCACAGGGAACTGTTCGAGAGGGTCCAAAGAATGGAAGGAAAAAAATATGACAGACAAGAGAGACTTTAAGTGTGGCCAACATGGAAAAGTGAAGGGAAAGGGATGATATGGCCATGACGTTTGAGCACTGGTAACATAATGAACATGAAATATATAAAGGAATTTGTTAAGAATTAAAAATGTAAAGATGTACTTCTGTAGTATGAGTGGTGGAAACTAGAGGACTGAACATGAAATATATAAAGGAATTTCTTAAAAAATAGACGTAAAAATGTACTTTTATAATATGAATGTGGAAACTAGAGGACTGAACATGAAATATATAAAGGAATTTCTTAAAAAATAGACGTAAAAATGTACTTTTATAATATGAATGTGGAAACTAGAGGACTGAACATGAAATATATAAAGGAATTTCTTAAAAAATAGACGTAAAAATGTACTTTTATAATATGAATGTGGAAACTAGAGGACCGAACATGAAATATATAAAGGAATTTCTTAAAAAATAGACGTAAAAATGTACTTTTATAATATTAATGTGGAAACTAGAGGACTGAACATGAAATACATAAAGGAATTTCGTAAGAAATAGACTTAAAAATGTACTTATATAGTACGAGTGTGGAAACTAGAGAACTCAACATGAAATATATAGAGAAATTTCTTTAAGAAAAAACGCAAAGACGTACTTTTAAAGTATAAGATTAGTGGACGATTAAACTTAACGAGGACATGGTACAACACACAGCATAACAGGAGTTGGAAATGTTGTAATGACAGAGAACACTGAACAGATAAGGGGCCATACTGAGTGTAAAGCTCCCTCACTGACATAATAAAGATAGACACACACACACAGGCACCTGGCTGGGGTATATACAAGTGTGTACACGAGACTGCAACGTGTTATACACACAGAGTTACGAGAGGCAAATCAAACTGTAAAAAACACTCCCTCCACGGAACCCATAATAGTCACAATCAGTGGTCACACACACACACACGCGCGCATATATATATATATATATATATATATATATATATATATATATATATATATATATATATATATATATACACTTAATTTGTTTCTCAGTCCTAAAGCTCGTGATCTGGTTAACAGTGGCCATAGTTTTCCTGTAAATCCCTTTCAAGCAATTGTTACTTTGATCAACAAATGTCTAAAACAGTGACACTCGAGTCGGCTTTGATTACATGGGTAATTATTGCTGAAGTTCTACTTGACCACACGCAAAGTGCTAGAGATAAAGTAGTGTTAATAAGTCTGTCATTTTCATATAGAGACAAAGTATCAGTCATGAACACATTATGGTGATAGACTGTTATTTGATCTGTATTCTGACACCTCGCTTCCTGTGAGTTATACATTGTGGGTTTGTGGATTTCCGTGCGCAAGTATATACATTATAGGTAGAATATAGGAAAAGAAAAAAATAACTCTTAAAACATCATAAATATATATTTTTTTTTTCGCTGTCTCCCGCGTTTGCGAGGTAGCGCAAGGAAACAGACGAAAGAAATGGCCCAACCCACCCCCATACACATGTATATACATACGTCCACACACGCAAATATACATACCTACACAGCTTTCCATGGTTTACCCCAGACGCTTCACATGCCCCGATTCAATCCACTGATAGCACGTCAACCCCGGTATACCACATCGCTCCAATTCACTCTATTCCTTGCCCTCCTTTCACCCTCCTGCATGTTCAGGCCCCGATCACACAAAATCTTTTTCACTCCATCTTTCCACCTCCAATTTGGTCTCCCTCTTCTCCTCGTTCCCTCCACCTCCGACACATATATCCTCTTGGTCAATCTTTCCTCACTCATTCTCTCCATGTGCCCAAACCATTTCAAAACACCCTCTTCTGCTCTCTCAACCACGCTCTTTTTATTTCCACACATCTCTCTTACCCTTACGTTACTTACTCGATCAAACCACCTCACACCACACATTGTCCTCAAACATCTCATTTCCAGCACATCCATCCTCCTGCGCACCACTCTATCCATAGCCCACGCCTCGCAACCATACAACATTGTTGGAACCACTATTCCTTCAAACATACCCATTTTTGCTTTCCGAGATAATGTTCTCGACTTCCACACATTCTTCAAGGCTCCCAGAATTTTCGCTCCCCTCCCCCATCCTATGATCCACTTCCGCTTCCATGGTTCCATCCGCTGCCAGATCCACTCCCAGATATCTAAAACACTTTACTTCCTCCAGTTTTTCTCCATTCAAACTCACCTCCCAATTGACTTGACCCTCAACCCTACTGTACCTAATAACCTTGCTCTTATTCACATTTACTCTTAACTTTCTTCTTTCACACACTTTACCAAACTCAGTCACCAGCTTCTGCAGTTTCTCACATGAATCTGCCACCAGCGCTGTATCATCAGCGAACAACAACTGACTCACTTCCCAAGCTCTCTCATCCCCAACAGACTTCATACTTGCCCCTCCTTTCAAAACTCTTGCATTCACCTCCCTAACAACCCCATCCATAAACAAATTAAACAACCATGGAGACATCACACACCCCTGCCGCAAACCTACATTCACTGAGAACCAATCACTTTCCTCTCTTCCTACACGTACACATGCCTTACATCCTCGATAAAAACTTTTCACTGCTTCTAACAACTTGCCTCCCACACCATATATTCTTAATACCTTCCACAGAGCATCTCTATCAACTCTATCATATGCCTTCTCCAGATCCATAAATGCTACATACAAATCCATTTGCTTTTCTAAGTATTTCTCACATACATTCTTCAAAGCAAACACCTGATCCACACATCCTCTACCACTTCTGAAACAGGAGTTGTGGGAGTATGTGATAGAATGTAAGAAAGTAAATTCTCGATTAATATGGGTAAAACTGAAAGTTGATGGAGAGAGATGGGTGATTATTGGTGCATATGCACCTGGGCATGAGAAGAAAGATCATGAGAGGCAAGTGTTTTGGGAGCAGCTGAATGAGTGTGTTAGTGGTTTTGATGCACGAGACCGGGTTATAGTGATGGGTGATTTGAATGCAAAGGTGAGTAATGTGGCAGTTGAGGGAATAATTGGTATACATGGGGTGTTCAGTGTTGTAAATGGAAATGGTGAAGAGCTTGTAGATTTATGTGCTGAAAAAGGACTGATGATTGGGAATACCTGGTTTAAAAAGCGAGATATACATAAGTATACTTATGTAAGTAGGAGAGATGGCCAGAGAGCGTTATTGGATTATGTGTTAATTGACAGGCGCGCGAAAGAGAGACTTTTGGATGTTAATGTGCTGAGAGGTGCAACTGGAGGGATGTCTGATCATTATCTTGTGGAGGCTAAGGTGAAGATTTGTATGGGTTTTCAGAAAAGAAGAGTGAATGTTGGGGTGAAGAGGGTGTTGAGAGTAAGTGAGCTTGGGAAGGAGACTTGTGTGAGGAAGTACCAGGAGAGACTGAGTACAGAATGGAAAAAGGTGAGAACAATGGAAGTAAGGGGAGTGGGGGAGGAATGGGATGTATTTAGGGAATCAGTGATGGATTGCGCAAAAGATGCTTGTGGCATGAGAAGAGTGGGAGATGGGTTGATTAGAAAGGGTAGTGAGTGGTGGGATGAAGAAGTAAGAGTATTAGTGAAAGAGAAGAGAGAGGCATTTGGACGATTTTTGCAGGGAGAAAATGCAATTCAGTGGGAGATGTATAAAAGAAAGAGACAGGAGGTCAAGAGAAAGGTGCAAGAGGTGAAAAAAAAGGGCAAATGAGAGTTGGGGTGAGAGAGTATCATTAAATTTTAGGGAGAATAAAAAGATGTTCTGGAAGGAGGTAAATAAAGTGCGTAAGACAAGGGAGCAAATGGGAACTTCAGTGAAGGGCGCAAATGGGGAGGTGATAACAAGTAGTGGTGATGTGAGAAGGAGATGGAGTGAGTATTTTGAAGGTTTGTTGAATGTGTTTGATGATAGAGTGGCAGATATAGGGTGTTTTGGTCGAGGTGGTGTGCAAAGTGAGAGGGTTAGGGAAAATGATTTGGTAAACAGAGAAGAGGTAGTAAATGCTTTGCGGAAGATGAAAGCCGGCAAGGCAGCAGGTTTGGATGGTATTGCAGTGGAATTTATTAAAAAAGGGGGTGACTGTATTGTTGACTGGTTGGTAAGGTTATTTAATGTATGTATGACTCATGGTGAGGTGCCTGAGGATTGGCGGAATGCGTGCATAGTGCCATTGTACAAAGGCAAAGGGGATAAGAGTGAGTGCTCAAATTACAGAGGTATAAGTTTGTTGAGTATTCCTGGTAAATTATATGGGAGGGTATTGATTGAGAGGGTGAAGGCATGTACAGAGCATCAGATATATATATATATATATATATATATATATATATATATATATATATATATATATATATATATATATATATATATATATATATATATATATATATATATATATATATTATATTTTTTTTTTTTTTTTTTTTTTTTTTTTTTCTTTTTTTTTTCATACTATTCGCTATTTCCCGCGATAGCGAGGTAGCGTTAAGAACAGAGGACTGGGCCTTTGAGGGAATATCCTCACCTGGACCTCTTCTCTGTTCCTTCTTTTGGAAAAAAAAAAAAAAACGAGAGGGGAGGATTTTCAGCCCCCCGCTCCCTTCCCTTTTAGTCGCCTTCTACGACACGCAGGGAATACGTGGGAAGTATTCTTTCTCCCCTATCCCCAGGGAATTATATATATATATATATATATATATATATATATATATATATATATATATATATATATATATATATATATATATATATATGTATGTATTTTTGCTTTGTTGCTGTCTCCCGCGTGTGCGAGGTAGCGCAAGGAAACAGACGAAAGAAATGGCCCAACCCACCCCCATACACATGTATATACATACGTCCACACACGCAAATATACATACCTACACAGCTTTCCATGGTTTACCCCAGACGCTTCACATGCCCTGATTCAATACATCCTTGATAAAAACTTTTCACTGCTTCTAACAACTTGCCTCCCACATCATATATTCTTAATACCTTCCACAGAGCATCTCTATCAACTCTATCATATGCCTTCTCAAGATCCATAAATGCTACATACAAATCCATTTGTTTTTCTAAGTATTTCTCACATACATTCTTCATAGCAAACACCCGATCCCCACAATCTCTACCACTTCTGAAACCACACTGCTCTTCCCCAATCTGATGCTCTTTGCATGCCTACACCCTCTCAATCAATACCCTCCCATATAATTTACCAGGAATACTCAACAAACTTATACCTTTGTAATTTGAGCACTCACTTTTATCCCCTTTGCCTTTGTACAATGGCACTATGCATGCATTCCGCCAATCCTCAGGCACCTCACCATGATTCATACATACATTAGATAACCTTACTAATCAGTCAACAATACAGTCACCCACTTTTTTAATAAATTCCACTTCAATACCATCCAGACCCGCTGCCTTGCCGGCTTTCATCTTCCGCAAAACTTTTACTACCTCTTCTCTGTTTACCAAATCATTTTCCCTAACCCTCTCACTTTGCACACCACCTCGACCAAAACACCCTATATCTGCCACTCTATCATCAAACACATTCAACAAACCTTCAAAATACTCACTCCATCTCCTTCTCACATCACCACTACTTGTTATCATCATCATAGTTGTTAACGTAATTAAACAAGACACGGGACAATGCCTTGTTTAATCACGTTAAAAACTATGATCATTGTAGTGACTGGAGTAATGCCATCTGAGTTATTAACTCTTAACTCCAGGACCACGAGAAATATCATTGAATCTTCTATCACTAAATACGCAGAGAATTATAATCTTAATATTAGTGATGGTCTATACAAATTAGATAACTTTATTGTTGATAAAATTTGTAAAATGATAAGTTTATGATATGCTCGTTGTCTGTCTAGGACAATCACATGTTTACCAAATGGCGGCCTAGCTTCGTCTCTTCCATGTATATCAACTGACTGTTATATTTCTCTTGTGTTTCCCCTGATGATATGATTATTACACGAAAGTGCGCTTGGAAACTTTTCGTGTTTCATTTTCCCCGTGGACTCACAGGAATATATATACATATATCTATTTCTTTATTCATTTTGCTTTGTCGCTGTCTCCCGCGTTAGCGAGGTAGCGCAAGGAAACAGACGAAAGAATGGCCCAACCCACCCATATACACATGTATATAAATACATACACGTCCACACACGCAAATATACATACCTATACATCTCAATGTATACATATATATATACACACAGACATATACATATTTACTCATGTATATAATTCATACTGTCTGCCTTTATTTATTCCCATCGCCACCTCGCCACACATGGAATAACAACCCCCTTCCCCCTCATGTGTGCGAGATAGCGCTAGGAAAAGGCAACAAAGGCCCCATTCGTTCACACTCAGTCTCTAGCTGTCATTTAATAATGCACCGAAACCACAGCTCCCTTTCCACATCCAGGCCCCACACAACTTTCCATGGTTTACCCCAGACGCTTCACATGCCCTGGTTCAATCCATTGACAGCACGTCGACCCCTGTATACCACATCGTTCCAATTCACTCTATTCCTTGCACGCCTTTCACCCTCCTGCATGTTCAGGCCCCGATCACTCAAAATCTTTTTCACTCCATCTTTCCTCCTCCAATTTGGTCTCCCACTTCTCCTCGTTCTCTCCACCTCTGTCACATGTATCCTCTTTGTCAATCTTTCCCTACTCATTCTCTCCATGTGACCAAACCATTTCAAAACACCCTCTTCTGCTCTCTCAACCACACTCTTTTTATTATCACACATCTCCCTTACCCTTACATTACTTACTCGATCAAACCACCTCACACCACATATTGTCCTCAAACATCTCATTTCCAGCACATCCACCCTCCTGCGCACAACTCTATCCATAGCCCACGCCTCGCAACCATACAACATTGTTGGAACTACTATTCCTTCAAACATAGCCATTTTTGCTTTCCGAGATAATGTTCTCGACTTCCAAACATTCTTCAAGGCTCCCAGAATTTTCGCCCCCTCCCCCACCCTATGACTCACTTTCGCTTCCATGGTTCCATCCGCTGCCAGATCCAGTCTCAGATATCTAAAACACTTAACTTCCTCCTGTTTTTCTCCATTCAAACTTACCTCCCAATTGACTTGACCCTCAACCCTACTCTACCTAATAACCTTGCTCTTATTCACATTTACTCTCAACTTTCTTCTTCCACGCACTTTACCAAACTTAGTCACCAGCCTCTACAATTTCTCACATGAATCAGCCACCAGCGCTGTATCATCAGCGAACAACAACTGACTCACTTCCCAAGCTCTCTCACCCACAACAGACTACATACTTGCCCCTCTTTCCAAAACTCTTGCATTCACCTCCCTAACAACCCCATCCATAAACAAATTAAACAACTACGGAGACATCACACACCCCTGCCGCAAACCTACATTCACTGAGAACCAATCACTTTTCTCTCTTCCTACACGTACACATGCCTTACATCCTTGATAAAAACTTTTCACTGCTTCTAACAACTTGCCTCCCACACCATATATTCTTAATACCTTCCATAGAGCATCTCTATCAACTCTATCATATGCCTTCTCCAGATCCATAAATGCTACATACAAATCCATTTGCTTTTCTATTCATTTCTCACATACATTCTTCAAAGCAAACACCTGATCCACACATCCTCTACCACTTCTGAAACCACACTGCTCTTCCCCAATCTGATGCTCTGTACATGCCTTCACCCTCTCAATCAATACCCTCCCATATAATTTACCAGGAATACTCAACAAACTTATACCTCTGTAGTTTGAGCACTCACTCTTATCCCCTTTGCCTTCGTACAATGGCACTATGCAAGCATTCCGCCAATCCTCAGGCACCTCACCATGAATCATACATACATTGAATAACCTTACCAACCAGTCAACAATACAGTCACCCCCTTTTTTAATAAATTCCACTGCAATACCATCCAAACCTGCTGCCTTGCCGGCTTTCATCTTCCGCAAAGCTTTTATATATATATATATATATATATATATATATATATATATATATATATATATATATATATATATATATATATATATATATATATATATATATATATATATATATATATCCCTTGGGATAGGGGTGAAAGAATACTTTCCGCGTATTCCCTGCGTGTCGTAGAAGGCGACTTAACGCTACCTCGCTAATGCGGGAAATGGCGAATAGTTTGAAAGAAATGAAAGATATATATATATATATATATATATATATATATATATATATATATATATATATATATATATATATATATATATATATATATATATATATATATATATATATATATATATATATATATATATATATATATATATATTTCATTTCCTTCAATGATAAAACTGTGCATTTGCAAGGAGCTCCTTTCTGTAGACATTACAATGTTGTTTAGTTCAACATTGGCGAGAGTTGAGTGGCGGCAGAGCGGGCCAGCAGGGTGGGGTCGCTCGCGCTAGGCTATGGCAACTTGCCAGACACCAGCACAGTTGCCAGTCCTCTATGACGTTATTCCTCGTCATTCCCTTTGTATTCAGATCAGTCCTAGGATTTTTATTTTTTCCTGATACTTCTCATTTTCATTGTCAGTCCTAGGATTCTTACTTTTCTGATACTTCTCATTTTCTTTATCAGTCGTAGGACCCTAATTTTTGTGATACTTTTCATTTTCTTTATCAGTCCTAGGATTCTTATTTTTCTGATACTTCTCATTTTCTTTGTCAGTCCTAGGATTCTTATTTCTCTGATACTTCTCGTTTTCTTTATGAATCTTAGGATTCTTGCTTTTCTGATACTCCTCATTTTCTTTATCAGTCCCAGGACCTTTATTCATCTGATACATCTTATTTTCTTTTTCAGTCCTAGGATTCTTATGATACTTCTCATCTTCTTTTTCAGTCCTGGGATTTTTATGATACTTCTCATTTTCTTTATCAGTCCTAGGATTCTCATTTTTCTACTACTTCTTGTTTTCTTTTTAAGTCCTGGGATCCTTATTTTTCTAATATTTCTCATTATCTTTATCAGTCCGAGGATCCTTAATTTTCTGATACTTCTCATTTTCTTTATGAGTCTTAGGATCCTTATTTTTCTGATACTTCTCATTTTCTTTATGAGTCCTAGGATTCTTATTTTCTGATACTTCTCATTTCTTATGAGCTAGGATTCATATTTTTCTGATACATCTCATTTTCTTTATGAGTCCTAGGATTCTTATTTTCTGATACTTCTCATTTTCTTTATGAGTCCTAGGATTCTTATTTTCTGATACTTCTCATTTTCTTCATCAAATATAGGATCCTTAATTTTCTAATACTTCTCATTTCCTTTATGAGTCTTAGGATCCTTATTTTTCTGATACTTCTCATTTTCTTTATGAGTCCTAGGATTCTTATTTTCTGATACTTCTCATTTTCTTCATCAAATATAGGATCCTTAATTTTCTGATACTTCTCATTTCCTTTATGAGTCTTAGGATCCTTATTTTTCTGATACTTCTCATTTTCTTTATGAGTCCTAGGATTCTTATTTTCTGATACTTCTCATTTCTTATGAGCTAGGATTCATATTTTTCTGATACATCTCATTTTCTTTATGAGTCCTAGGATTCTTATTTTCTGATACTTCTCATTTCTTATGAGCTAGGATTCATATTTTTTCTGATACTTCTCATTTTCTTTATCAATCGTAGGATCCTTATTTTTCTGATACTTCTCATTTTCTTTAAGTCCTAGATTCCTTATTTTTAATACTTCTCATTTTCTTTATGAGTCTTAGGATCCTTATTTTTCTGATACTTCTCATTTTCTTTATGAGTCCTAGGATTCCTATTTTTCTGATACTTTTCATTTTCTTTATCAGTTCTCCTGGGATCCTTATTTTTCTGATACTTCTCATTTTCTTTATTAGTCCTGGGATCCTTATTTTTCTGATAATCTTCATTTTCATTATAAGTCCTAGGATATTTGTTTTTTCTGATACTTCTCATTTTCTTTATAAATCCTAGGATCCTTATCTTTCTGATACTTCTCATTTTCTTTATTAGTCCTAGGATCCTTATTTTTCTGATAATCCTGATTTCATTATAAGTCCTAGGATATTTGTTTTTTCTGATACTTCTCATTTTCTTTATAAATCCTAGGATCCTTATCTTTCTGATACTTCTCATTTTCTTTATCAGTCCTAGGATCCTTATTTTTCTGATAATCTTCGTTTTCATTATAAGTCCTAGGATATTTGTTTTTTCTGATACTTCCCATTTTCTTTATGAATCCTAGGATCCTTATCTTTCTGATACTTCTCATTTTCTTTATGAGTCCTAGGATCCTTATTTTTCCGATCCTTCTCATTTTCTTTATGAATCCTAGGATCCTTATTTTTCTAATACTCCTCATTTTCTTTATCCCTCCAGACTTGTCCACATTCATGTTGACCAGTAAATGAAAGACGGAACCACAATGTTGTATTAAATGTAGTTGACTTGTATCAACCATCCATCTTGCGACTTGGTAACAATATCCAAAATGGTTCGTACATGTAAATTATACATAATTGTAGTTAGTTAGAACCAAACTGAAGGGTAGAACAACTTTTGCAGGTCACACAAAACATGACACTGGCTCCCGAAGCCCACACGGGATTACATAACTGAAATGTAAACACTAAAGGAACGTTCACGCTTCGTTCTTACAGGAACCAGTAAAGTGAAATTAAATTTCTTATTCTTTTATCTTTTTATTTCATTTTCTATTTTCATTTTTTTTTCTATCTCTTCGTGCCAGTTACCGGCGTTACTCGACGATGAAGAAGTAACCAAATACCCTCGAAAGCATTGAAGGATTTGTGGTTGAAATGCGATCTTGTGTGAGCGATGGTTACCACCAGGAGAGAGAGAGAGAGAGAGAGAGAGAGAGAGAGAGAGAGAGAGAGAGAGAGAGAGAGAGAGAGAGAGAGACGGGAACTGTACAGCAGGAGCAAGGAGAGACAGGAATTGTACAACAGCAGGAGAGAGGAGAGACAGGAGCTGTTCAGCAGGAAAGAGGAGAGACAGGAGCTGTGCACGAGCAGGAGAGAGGAGAGACAGGAGCTGTGCAGCAGAAGAGAGGAGAGACGGGAGCTGTGCAGCAGGAGAGAGGAGAGACAGGAGCTGTGCAGCAGGAGAGAGGAGAGACAGGAGCTGTGCAGCAGGAGAGAGGAGAGACAGGAGCTGTTCAGCAAGAGAGAGGAGAGACAGGAATTGTACAGCAGCAGGAGAGAGGAGAGACGGGAGCTGTGCAGCAGGAGAGAGGAGAGACAGGAGCTGTGCAGCAGGAGAGAGGAGAGACGGAAGCTGTGCAGCAGGAGAGAGGAGAGACAGGAGCTGTGCAGCAGGAGAGAGGAGAGACAGGAGCTGTGCAGCAGGAGAGAGGAGAGACAGGGGCTGTGCAGCAGGAGAGAGGAGAGACGGAAGCTGTGCAGCAGGAGAGAGGAGAGACAGGAGCTGTGCAGCAGGAGAGAGGAGAGACAGGAGCTGTGCAGCAGGAGAGAGGAGAGACAGGAGCTGTGCAGCAGGAGAGAGGAGAGACAGGAACTGCAGTATGACAGAGGGAAGACAGGAAGCTTATCACATATAACAACAAGAGGAGAGAGAGGGAAAAAAGACAGGAGCATGAGAAAAGAGAGGGCAGACGGGAGTGCAGGAGCTAACAGCTCGTGTGAGAGTGAACCCCAGCTGGACGTGTAGCAACAGACAAGAGCAGAAGCAGAAGCAGAAAGAAGACTCAAATAACAGTAAACAGGACAATAGCAGTTGGAGGTTTGGCAAATGTCAGCAGGTGTGAGGATAGCAGATCAAACAGAAGAAGCAGGTGTGAGAACAGCAGATCAAACAGCAGAGGCAGGTGTGAGGGCAGCAGATCAAACAGCAGAAGCAGGTGTGAGAACAGCAGATCAAACAGTAAGAGCCGGTGTGGGGGCAGCAGATCAAACAGCAGAATTAGATGTGAGAGCAGTAGATCAAACAGCAGAAGCCGGTGTGAGAGCAGCAGATCAAACAGCAGAAGCCGGTGTGAGAGCAGTAGACCAAACACCAGAAGCAGGTGTGAGAGCAGTAGATCAAACAGCAGAAGCAGATGTGAATGCAGCAGATCAAACAGCAGAAGCAGATGTGAGAACAGTAGATCAAACAGCAGAAGCCGGTGTGAGAGCAGCAGATCAAACAGCAGAAGCCGGTGTGAGAGCAGTAGACCAAACAGCAGAAGCAGGTGTGAGAGCAGTAGATCAAACAGCAGAAGCAGATGTGAATGCAGCAGATCAAACAGCAGAAGCAGATGTGAGAACAGTAGATCAAACAGCAGAAGCCGGTGTGAGAGCAGCAGATCAAACAGCAGAAGCCGGTGTGAGAGCAGTAGACCAAACAGCAGAAGCAGGTGTGAGAGCAGCAGATCAAACAGCAGAAGCAGATGTGAATGCAGCAGATCAAACAGCAGAAGCAGATGTGAGAACAGTAGATCAAACAGCAGAAGCCGGTGTGAGAGCAGTAGACCAAACAGCAGAAGCAGATGTGAGAGCAGCAGATCAAACAGCAGAAGCAGATGTGAATGCAGCAGATCAAACAGCAGAAGCAGATGTGAGAGTAATAGATCAAACAGCAGAAGCAGATGTGAGAGCAGTAGATCAAACAGCAGAAGCCGGTGTGAGAGCAGTAGATCAAACAGCAGAAGCCGGTGTGAGAGCAGCAGATCAAACAGCAGAAGCCGGTGTGAGAGCAGTAGACCAAACAGCAGAAGCAGGAGTGAGAACAGCAGATCAAACAGCAGAGGCAGATGTAAGAACAGCAGATCAAACAGCAGAAGCAGGTGTGAGAGCAGCAGATCAAACAGCAGAAGCAGGTGTGAGAGCAGCAGATCAAACAGCAGAAGCAGGTGTGAGAACAGCAGATCAAACAGCAGAAGCAGGTGTGAAAACAGTAGATCAAACAGCAGAAGCAGATGTGAGAGCAGCAGATCAAACAGCAGAAGCAGGTGTGAGAACAGTAGATCAAAAGCAGAAGCAGATGTGAGAGCAGTAGATCAAACAGCAGAAGCAGGTGTGAGAGCAGTAGATCAAACAGCAGAAGCAGGTGTGAGAACAGTAGATCAAAAAGCAGAAGCAGCTGTGAGAACAGCAGATCAAACAGCAGAAGCAGGTGTGAGAACAGCAGATCAAACAGCAGAAGCAGGTGTGAGAGCAGCAGATCAAACAGCAGAAGCAGGTGTGAGAGCAGTAGATCAAACAGCAGAAGCAGGTGTGAAAAAAGTAAATCAAACAGCAGAAGCAGATGTGAGAGCAGCAGATCAAACAGCAGAAGCAGGTGTGAGAACAGTAGATCAAAAAGCAGAAGCAGGTGTGAGAGCAGTAGATCAAACAGCAGAAGCAGGTGTGAGAGCAGTAGATCAATCAGCAGAAGCAGGTGTGAGAGCAGTAGATCAAACAGCAGAAGCAGGTGTGAGAGCAGTAGATCAAACAGCAGAAGCAGGTGTGAGAACAGCAGATCAAACAGCAGAAGCAGGTGTGAGAGCAGTAGATCAAACAGCAGAAGCAGGTGTGAGAACAGTAGATCAAACAGCAGAAGCAGGAGTGAGAGCAGTAGATCAAACAGCAGAAGCAGGTGTGAAAACAGTAAATCAAACAGCAGAAGCAGATGTGAGAGCAGCAGATCAAACAGCAGAAGCAGGTGTGAGAACAGTAGATCAAACAGCAGAAGCAGGTGTGAGAGCAGTGGATCAAACAGCAGAAGCAGGTGTGAGAGCAGTAGATCAATCAGCAGAAGCAGGTGTGAGAGCAGTAGATCAAACAGCAGAAGCAGGTGTGAGAGCAGTACATCAAACAGCAGAAGCAGGTGTGAGAACAGCAGATCAAACAGCAGAAGCAGGTGTGAGAGCAGTAGATCAAACAGCAGAAGCAGGAGTGAGAACAGTAGATCAAACAGCAGAAGCAGGAGTGAGAACAATAGATCAAACAGCAGAAGCAGGTTTGAGAACAGTAGATCAAACAGCAGAAGCAGGTGTGAGAATAGTAGATCAAACAGTAAGAGCAGGTGTGAGAGCAGCAGATCAAACAACAGAAGCAGGTGTGAGAACAGTAGATCAAACAGCAGAAGCAGGTGTAAGACCAGCAGATCAAACAGCAGAAGCAGGTGTGAGAACAGTATATCAAACAGCAGAAGCAGGTGTGAGAACAGTAGATCAAACAGCAGAAGCAGGTGTGAGAACAGTAGATCAAACAGCAGAAGCAGGTGTGAGAACAGTAGATCAAACAGCAGAAGCAGGTGTGAGAGCAGTAGATCAAACAGCGGAAGCAGGAGTGAGAACAGAAGATCAAACAGCAGAAGCAGGTGTGAGAACAGTAGATCAAACAGCAGAAGCAGGTGTGAGAGCAGTAGATCAAACAGCGGAAGCAGGAGTGAGAACAGTAGATCAAACAGCAGAAGCAGGTGAGAGAACAGTAGATCAAACAGCAGAAGCAGGTGTGAGAGCAGTAGATCAAACAGCAGAAGCAGGTGTGAGAACAGTAGATCAAACAGCAGAAGCAGGTGTGAGAGCAGTGGATCAAACAGCAGAAGCAGGTGTGAGAGCAGTAGATCAAACAGCAGAAGCAGGTGAGAGAACAGTAGATCAAACAGCAGAGGCAGGTGTGAGAACAGTAGATCAAACAGCAGAAGCAGGTGTGAGAGCAGTAGATCAAACAGCAGAAGCAGGTGAGAGAACAGTAGATCAAACAGCAGAAGCAGGAGTGAGAACAGGAGATCAAACAGCAGAAGCTGGTGAGAGAACAGTAGATCAAACAGCAGAAGCAGGTGTGAGAGCAGTAGATCAAACAGCAGAAGCAGGTGTGAGAGCAGTAGATCAAACAGAAGAAGCAGGTGTGAGAACAGCAGATCAAACAGCAGAAGCAGATGTGAGAGCAGTAGATCAAACAGCAGAAGCAGGTGTGAGAGCAGTAGATCAAACAGAAGAAGCAGGTGTGAGAACAGCAGATCAAACAGCAGAAGCAGGTGGATGGGACAACAACTGAAGATGGGAAGGCATCTGTTGTGTACCATGTCGTTCAAAACATGACAGAAAATGGTGTTTCAGGATCTTAAGTCTGTAATGAAAATCTCAACTGTGGATAATTAACATATCTGTTATATTCATACAACGCAAGAAAGTGATATATTTTTCCTTTGCATGTGTTTCTAAGGTCGACAAGACCTTCTTGGATTCAATATATATATATATATATATATATATATATATATATATATATATATATATATATATATATATATATATATATATATATATATATATATATATATATATATATATATATATATATATATTTATATATATATATATTTGATCGAGTAAGTAATGTAAGGGTAAGAGAGATGTGTGGAAATAAAAAGAGCGTGGTTGAAAGAGCAGAAGAGGGTGTTTTGAAATGGTTTGGGCACATGAAGAGAATGAGTGAGGAAAGATTGACCAGGAGGATATATGTGTCGGAGGTGGAGGGAACGAGGAGAAGTGGGAGACCAAATTGGAGGTGGAAAGATGGAGTGAAAAAGATTTTGTGTGATCGGGGCCTGAACATGCAGGAGGGTGAAAGGAATGCAAGGAATAGGGTGAATTGGATCGATGTGGTATACCGGGGTTGGCGTGCTGTCAGTGGATGTGAAGCGTCGGGTAAACCATGGAAAGTTGTGTGGGGCCTGGATGTGGAAAGGGAGCTGTGGTTTCGGGCATTATTGCATGACAGCTAGAGACTGAGTGTGAACGAATGGGGCCTTTGTTGTCCTTTCCTAGTGCTACCTCGCACACATGAGGGGGGAGGGGGATGGTATTCCATGTGTGGCGATGTGGCGATGGGAATGAATAAAGGCAGACAGTGTGAATTGTGTGCATGGGTATATATATATGTGTCTGTGTGTGTATATATATGTGTACATTGAGATGTATAGGTATGTATATTTGCGTGTGTGGACGTGTATGTATATACATTGTGTATGGGGGTGGGTTGGGCCATTTCTTTCGTCTGTTTCCTTGCGCTACCTCGCAAACGCGGGAGACAGCGACAAAGCAAAATAAAAAATAAATGATATATATATATATATATATATATATATATATATATATATATATATATATATATATATATATATATATATATATATATATATATATGGCACCTATGGCTGCTTGCCCATTAATCAATTATCCTCTGATTCGAGATGAACTCTGGGTTGGTTGTGAGCCGAATGCCCTATCAAGGATTCGAACCCAGGTGGGCCAGTGCGTGATTCATAGGTAGCAACAGTAAATATTTTCATTACCACTTCCATTCTTTTTCTTATAATTCTAATTGTAATCATTACTTGTAACAGTGAACAGTTTAAAAACCAGAACTTTTCCTTCACCTTGGAAGCATGTGTTGGTACATCCTATGCTTAAAAAGGGTGACCGTTCTGGCCCTTCCAACTATCGTCCTGTTGCTTTGATATTTACCATTTCCAAAGTCTTTGAATCCCTCCTCACCTCCCATATCCTCAGACACCTTGAATCTCATAGTCTTCTCTCTGGCTTCCGTAAGGCGAGAGCCACTAGTGATACTCTCCCATCTTACTTATGTCTGGTCATTATCCCTGAAAGGTTCTGGGGGGTCATGTATAGTCGTCCTTGATATATCCAAAGCGTTTGACAGGGTGGGGCACCGGGTTCTCATCTCTAAGCTCACCTCTTCTGGCTTTCCTCCCTCACATTGCTCCCTCATATCTAGCATCCTCTCTGGCCGATCTATCGCCGCAGTTGTTAAGGGACCAGCCTCTCCCCTTGCCTTCATCATCAATGGTGTCCCTCAAGGTTCTGTCCTTTCCTCTACATTTTTCATCTTTTTGTCAACGATTTCCTTTTCTTCTACAGATAAACAAATATTTTCAAAGGTTGACGACTCAACGCTGCATTCATCCACATCCTTCAATTCTGTTCCTTCTTTTTCACTCGATCTGCATCTCATCTTGACACAACTTCCTCAATAAACTCAGACATGGACAGGATATTTCAGTGGGGTAGATGAAATCTAGTTAAGTCTAATGCCTCCAAGACCCAGCTTCTAACCCTCTCTCTACCGAAAACTCCTCACAACTCGTTTCTCTCATTTGACGGTTCTGTAATTCCACCTCTTGACTCACTAAACATACTTAGTATTACTGTAACATTTACTCTTTCTTGGGAACACCACAGCACAGTACAGTACAGTACAGGAATAGCCTTGTATAGATGTTGCAGTTTCTTTTTTCTCGAACAGTTGCTCCGTCTATACAAAGAACTGATTCGTCCTAGTAGGAGTACTGCGAGCTCTGTATCCTTACTTGACAGAGTTGAGTTGAAAGCGGCCCGACCTATAAACTCTCCCAGGCTAACTTCAGAGCTTGACCTACTTGCCCTACGTCGCAGTGTTGGTTCATCTCCATCTTGTATTAAGTATTGCTTTGGTTCTTGCACCCGAGGGCTGGCTGCTTGTGTGCCCCCACCACTAGCTAGACCACACATTACTTGGCAAGCTGCTGCGTCACATGATTACTGTGTGGCCGTTGGTTCTTTTGATGTTTGTTTCTTTCCCTACACCTCGAAGCTTTGGAACTCCCTACCTTCCCATGTCTTTCCCAGTAACTATGACCTGGCACATTTTAAAAGACAGGTTTTTCAAGTCCTCCAAAATTCGTATATAATTTCCCTTTTCGCTTCGTTTTCCCCTTTCATCAACCTCTCTTATATTTCAGTTAAAGCCCGGCCTTGATATGGACTTTTGTCTGTGACTGGAGCCTTCAACGTAAAAAAAAAGTAAAATAAAGAGAAAAAGAAGTTAAAGTTATGCAGGCAGCAGACAGCTTTGACCAGGCTGCACGCCCCACACCTGCTGGCGATGCTGCTTGACCTTGTGTGATCTCTAGATGCTTAGATCTCTTTGTCATGTCGATTAACAATGGAGTAAAAACAAGAATTCTCATTCTGGCTGAGAAGTATCATCTAGTACATACTAATCACATGCACCCGTCTGAACTCATGTACTAAATGTATCAGAGATATATTTACTCTTCCCTACGTTGGATCGCAGAGTGGCGCAAAATGTGTTTGTTCGGTTTAGCTGTCTCTCGGCGTGTTGCAACCTTGCTGGTAGTGACGTCCGCGGCCAGTAGGAAGGTTAAGGACGGTGTGATGACACTGGCTGGCCACGCATCACACGCCTTCCATCCATACCAACAGGTGACACATTTTTCCTACAGCACTCCACAGTGCGCTGGGTTCAGCAACGCGACGTGTCGCCAGGTATACATGATTTTCCTCGTATTTTCAGCGGGAAAATTACTTTCCCATTGTGTATCCTAACGCTATTAGTAATGTATAATGTAGCATAACCCTTGTGCATTTTCAGGTAATTACATTAAAGATGATGTTTACTAACAGTCAACTTCAAAGGGCGAAGTTGTATATCAGAAAGAAAAATAATCTTTCAAATCATCGAGCTTGTAGTACCTGGCACGTTAAAGCCAAGCACATTTTCTTTGATAATTTTTTTCTTAATGTATTTATGACAATTTATTTTTCCATCTAAATCGCACTCTGTATCAGGGAAATAATTTTAAGCGCCTTAGATGATCATCACCACATCCATATTTAAGCTTAGCCGTTAACCAAACTGAATGATAGCGATGTACTGTGAAAATTGTAGCATAAGATCAATCAGTACTTATAATACACTTAACAAACAATATGATTTTATGAGCAACTTACATCCACAGTAAAGTGCTTAGCCCTCCAGCGTTGTACTTCATCCCTTCCTTCTAAATTTTTCTACGTAAACTTTTCTCGTAGAATCCCACTTCTTCTATGTATCATTCATGCTTTACCAAAAGCAAACATAAGATTCTCCCTTGTGATAATAACTTTACTTTACTTCCCATGTGGTTTAAATCCTTTAATGTAAATATTGCCTTCAGCAACAATAACACTATAAAGAATATCTTAATCAGGAACTCACAAGAAAAATCTCCTGGATGCATCAATAAAGTGCCATGTAGAAACTGTGATAAGTTTTATGTTAGGCAGACAGGTAAGGATCTTTCTGTTAGACTAAAGCAACGTAGGTATAGTATAAGAATAGGACAAGAATCAAATGCCTTGTTTAATCACGTTAAAAACTATGATCATATTGACTGGAGTAATGCCATCTCAATTATTAACTCTAACTCCAGGACCACGAGAAATATAATTGAATCTTCTATTACTAAATACACAAAGAATTATAACCTTGATATTAGTGAAGGTCTATACAAATTGGATAGCTTTATTGTTGATGAAATCTGTAAACAATTCCCTTTCCTGTCCATATAATAAGTTTATGGTACGCTCCTTGTCTGTCTTGGACAATCACATGTTTACCAAATGGCGTTCTGGCTACGTCTCTTCGTTGTATATCAACTGACTTATATTTCTTTCTTGTATCTCCCCTGATGATGAGTTTATTACACGAAAGTGCACTTGGGAACTTATCGTGTTTCATTTTCACGCGCAAAATTATATATATATATATATATATATATATATATATATATATATATATATATATATATATATATATATATATATATATATATATATATATCCCTGGGGATAGGGGAGAAAGAATACTTCCCACGTATTCCCTGCGTGTCGTAGAAGGCGACTAAAAGGGAAGGGAGCGGGGGGCTGGAAATCCTCCCCTCTCGTTTTTTTTTTCTTTTTTTTTTCTCTTTTTTTTAATTTTCCAAAAGAAGGAACAGAGAAGAGGGCCAGGTGAGGATATTTCCTCAAAGGCCCAGTCCTCTGTTCTTAACGCTACCTCGCTGTCGCGGGAAATGGCGGATAGTATAAAAAAAAAAAAAAAAAAATATATATATATATATATATATATATATATATATATATATATATATATATATATATATATATATATATATACATATATATATATATATTTATTTATTTATTTATTTATTTATTTATTTATTCATTTTGCTTTGTCGCTGTCTCCCGCGTTAGCGAGGTAGCGCAAGGAAACAGACGAAAGAATGGCCCAACCCACCCACATACACATGTATATACATACACGTCCACACACGCACATATACATACCTATACATCTCAACGTATACATATATATACACACACAGACATATACATATAGACACATGTACATAATTCATACTGTCTGCCTTTATTCATTTCCATCGCCACCCCGCCACACCTAAAACAACAGCCCCCTCCCCCCTCATGTGCGCGAGGTAGCGCTAGGAAAAGACAACAAAGGCCACATTCGTTCACACTCAGTCTCTAGCTGTCATGTAATAATGCACCGAAACCATAGCTCCCTTTCCACATCCAGGCCCCACAGAACTTTCCATGGTTTACCCCAGACGCTTCACATGCCCTGGTTCAATCCATTGACAGCAAGTCGACCCCGGTATACCACATCGTTCCAATTCACTCTATTCCTTACACGCCTTTCACCCTCCTGCATGTTCAGGCCCCGATCTCTCAAAATCTTTTTCACTCCATCTTTCCACCTCCAATTTGGTCTCCCACTTTTCCTCGTTCCCTCCACCTCTGACACATATATCCTCTTGGTCAATCTTTCCTCACTCATTCTCGCCATTTGACCAAACCATTTCAAAACACCCTCTTCTGCTCTCTCAACAACACTCTTTTTATTACCACACATCTCCCTTACTCTATCATTGCTTACTCGATCAAACCAACTCACACCACATATTGTCCTTAAACATCTCATTTCCAGCACATCCACCCTCCTGCGCACAACTCTATCCATAGCACACCCCTAGCAACCATATAACATTGTTGGAACCACTATTCCTTCAAACATACCCATTTTTGCTTTTTTGAGATAATGTTTTCGACTTCCACACATTCTTCAAAGCTCCCAGAACTTTCGCTCCCTCCCCACGATATGATTCACTTCCGCTTCCATGGTTCCATCCGCTGCCAAATCCACTCCCAGATATCTAAAACACTTCACTTCCTCCAGTTTTTCTCCATTCAAACTTACCTCCCAATTTACTTGTCCCTCAACTCTACTGTACCTAATAACCTTGCTCTTATTCACATTTACTCTCAGCTTTCATCTTTCACACACTTTACCAAACTCAGTCGCCAGCTTCTGCAGTTTCTCACAGGAATCAGCCACCAGCGCTGTAACATCAGCGAACAACAACTGACTCACTTCCCAAGCTCTCTCATCCACAACAGACTGCATACTTGCCCCTCTTTCCAAAACTCTTGCATTCACCTCCCTAACAATCCCATCCATAAACAAAGTAAACAACCATGGAGACATCACACACCCCTGCCGCAAACCTACATTCACTGAGAACCAATCATTTTCCTCTCTTCCTACACGTACACATGCCTTACATCCTCGATAAAAACTTTTCACTGCTTCTAACATCTTGCCTCCAACACCATATATTCTTAATACCTTCCACAGAGCATCTCTATCAACTCTATCATATGCCTTCTCCAGATCCATAAATGCTACATACAAATCCATTTGCTTTTCTAAGTATTTTTCACATACATTCTTCAAAGCAAACACCTGATCCATACATCCTCTCCCACTTCTGAAACCACACTGCTCTTCCTCAATCTGATGCTCTGTACATGCCTCCACCCTCTCAATCAATACCCTCCCATGTAATTTCCCAGGAATACCCAACAAACTTATACCTCTGTAATTTGAGCACTCACTCTTATCCCCTTTGCCTTTGTACAATGGCATTATGCAAGCATTCCGCCAATCCTCAGGCACCTCACCATGAGTCATACATACATTAAATAACCTTACCAACCAGTCAACAATACAGTCACACCCTTTTTTTAATAAATTCCACTGCAATACCATCCAAACCTGCTGCCTTGCCGGCTTTCATCTTCCGCAAAGCTTTTACTACCTCTTCTCTATTTACCATATTATTTTCCCTAACCTTCTCAGTCTGCACACCACCTCGACCAAAACACCCTATATCTGCCACTCTATCATCAAACACATTCAACAAATCTTGAAAATACTCCATCTCCTTCTCACATCACCACTACTTGTTATCACCTCCCCATTGGCCCCCTTCACTGAAGTTATATATATATATATATATATATATATATATATATATATATATATATATATATATATATATATATATATATATATATATATATATATATATATATATATATATATATATATATATATATATATATATATATATATATATATATATATATATATATATATATATATAACTTGGGAAGGAGACTTGTATGAGGAAATACCAGGAAAGACAGTATAGAATGGAAAAAGGTTAGAGCAAAGGACGTAAGGAGAGTGGGGGAGGAATGGGATGTATTTAGGGAAGCAGTGATGGCTTGCGCAAAAGATGCTTGTGGCATGAGAAGCGTGGGGGGTGGGCATATTAGAAAGGGTAGTGAGAGGTTTGATGAAGAAGTAAGATTATTAGTGAAAGAGAAGAGAGAGGCATTTGGACGTGTTTTGCAGGGAAATAGTGCAGATGACTGGGAGATGTATAAAAGAAAGAGGCAGGAGGTCAAGAGAAAGGTGCAAGAGGTGAAAAAGAGGGCAGATGAGACTTGGGGTGAGAGAGTATCATTCGATTTTAGGAAGAATAAAAAGATGTTTTGGAAGGAGGTGAATAAAGAGCGGAAGACAAGAGAACAAATGGGAACATCGGTGAAGGGGGCCAATGGGGAGGTAATAACAAGTAGTGGTGATATGAGGAGATGGAGTGAGTATATTAAAAGTTTCTTAAATGTGTTAGATGATAGAGTGGCAGATATAGGGTGTTTTGTTCGAGTTGGTGTTCGAAGTGAGAGGGTTGGGGAAAATGATTTAGTGAACAGAGAAGAGGTAGTGAAAGCTTTGCGGAAGATGAAAGCCGGCAAGGCGGCGGGTTTGGATGGTATTGCATTAGAATTTATTAAAAAAGGGAGTGACTGTGTTGTTCACTGGTTGGTGAGGATATTCAATGTATGTATGGTTCACGCTGAAGTACCTGAGGATTGGCAGTGCTCAAATTACAGAGGTATAAGATCGTTGAGTATTCCTGGGAAGTTATATGGAAGGGTATTGATTGAGAGGGTGAAGGCATCTACAGAGCATCAGACTGGGGAAGAGCAGTGTAGCTTCAGAAGTGGTAGAGGATGTGTGGATCAGGTGTTTGCTTTGAAGAATGTATGTGAGAAATACTTAGAAAAACAAATGGATTTGTATGTAGCATTTATGGATCTGGAGAAGGCATATGATAGAGTTGATAGAGATGCTCTGTGTAAGGTATTAAGAGTATATGATGTGCAAGGCAAGTTGCTAGAAGGAATGGAAAGTTTTTATCGAGGATGTAAGGCATGTGTACGAGTAGGAAGAGAGGAAAGTGATTGGTTCCCAGTGAATGTCGGTTTGTGGCAGGGGTGCGTGATGTTTCCATGGTTGTTTAATTTGTTTCTGGATTGGTTGCTAGGGAGGTGACTGCAAGAGTTTTGGGAAGAGAGGCAAGTATGCAGTCTGTTGTGGATGAGAGGGCTTGGGAAGTGAGTCGGTTGTTGTTCGCTGATGATACAACGCTGGTGGCTGATTCGAGTGAGAAACTGCAGAAGCTGGTGACTGAGTTTGGTAAAGTGTGTGAAAGAAGAAAGCTGAGAGTAAATGTGAATATGAGCGAAGTTATTAGGTGCAGTATGGTTGAGGGACAAGTCAACTGGGATGTAAGTTTGAATGGAGAAAAACTGGAGGAAGTGAAGTGAATTAGATATCTGGGAGTGGATTTAACAGCTGATGGAGCCATGGAAGCGGAAGTGAGTCACAGGGTGGGGAAGGGGGCGAAGGTTCTGGGAGCGTTGAAAAATGTGTGGAAGGCGAGAACATTATCTCGTAAAGCATAAGTGGGTATGTTTGAAGGAATAGTGGTCCCAATAATGTTATATGGTTGTGAGGCGTGGGCTATAGATAGGGTTGTGTGGAGGAGGGTGGATGTGCTGGAAATGAGATGTTTGAGGACAATATGTGGTGTGAGGTGGTTTGATCGAGTAAGTAATGAAAGGGTAAGAGAGATGTGTGGTAATAAAAAGAGTGTGGTTGAGAGTGCAGTAGAGGATGTATTGAAATGGTCTGGTCACATGGAGAGAATAAGTAAGGAAAGATTGGCAAAGAGGATATATATGTCAGAGGTGGAGGGAATGAGAAGTGGGAGACCAAATTGGAGGTGGAAGGATGGAGTGAAAAAGATTTTGAGCGATCGTGGCCTGAACATGCAGGAAGGTGAAAGGCGTGCTAGGAATGGTTTGAATTGGAAGGATGTGTTTTACCGGGGTCGACGCCCTGTCAATGGATTGAACCAGGGCATGTGAAGTGTCTGGGGTAAACCATGGAAAGTTTTGTGGGGCCTAAATGTGGAAAGGGAGCTGTGGTTTCGGTGCATTACACATGACAGCTAGAGACTGAGTGTGAACGAATGTGGCCTTTGTTTTCTTTTTCCTGGCGCTACCTCACGCGCGTGCGGGGGGAAGGGGGTGCCATTTCAAGCATGGCGAGGTGGCGACGGGAGTGGCTGAGAGCAGCAAGTATGAACATGTACATGCATATGTGCGTGTGTGGGCGTGTATGTATGTACATATGTATGTGGGTGGGTTGGGCCATTCTTTCGTCCGTTTCCTTGCGCTACCTCGCTAACGCGGGAGACAGCGACAAAGTATAATATAAAAAATAAGGGTGCATGACCAGCTGGGTTCGTTGTGATTGGACTGCCACAACCAGGATTGACAGGTATGCTTTCACCCCTGGGCGACCTGTAAATGTCACTGTTGGAAACGCTCACCGCTGCCCAACGGTAGTATATCACTGCTACACCATGGTAGTATATCACTGCTACACCACGGTAGTATTTCACCGCTACACCATAGTAGTATATCACTGCTACACCACGGTAGTATATCACTGCTACACCATGGTAGTATATCACTGCTACACCATGGTAGTATATCACTGCTACACCATGGTAGTATATCACTGCTACACCACGGTAGTATATCACTGCTTCACCATGGTAGTATATCACCGCTACACCACGGTAGTATATCACTGCTACACCACGGTAGTATATCACCGCTACACCATGGTAGTATATCACCGCTACACCATGGTAGTATATCACTGCTACACCACGGTAGTATATCACCGCTACACCACGGTAGTATATCACCGCTACACCATGGTAGTATATCACTGCTACATCACCGTTTAGTGAAGGCGGCAGTGAAAATACCTGAGGGAAACAGATGTGGTGTTGTATCTTGTTCTAATGAAGAGTTCTCTATATTTAGTGAAGTGCGAGGGAGACACGTTAATATGTCGTACGTTTTCTTTATTGTGGCCCAGGAGGGAGGACGAATTTGTTTTTGGAGGGGTTTCTTGGCGTATATATGGGAGTGCAGGAAACATGAAGTCTCTCTCTCTCTCTCTCTCTCTCTCTCTCTCTCTCTCTCTCTCTCTCTCTCTCTCTCTCTCTCTCTCTCTCTCTCTCTTTTGATCGCCGTTTCCCGCTTTGGCAAGGTGGCGCCAAGAACAGACGAGGAAAGACCACACTCGCTCACTCCCATTTATTCTCTTGCAATGCACCGAAACCACATATCTCCCTGCCCACAACCAGGAACCAAAGACCTTTCCATGGTTTACCAGGACGCTTCATATGATCTGGTTAAGTACACGTGTGGCGAGGTGGCGACGGGAATAGATGAAGGCAGCAAGTACGAATGTGTACATGTGTATATATGTATATGCCTGTGTATGTATATTGTATGTATACGTTGAATGTATATTTATGTATGTGCGTGTGTGGGTGTTTATGTACATACATGTGTATGTGGGTGGGTTAAGCCATTCCTCGTCAGATTCCTTGCGCTGCCTCGCTGACGCGGGAGACAGCGATTAAGTATACTATGAATAATAGATAGATAAATAATATTTTTTTTTTTTTTTTTACTTTGTCGCTGTCTCCCGCGTTTGCGAGGTAGCGCAAGGAAACAGACGAAAGAAATGGCCCAACCCCCCCCATACACATGTATATACATACGTCCACACACGCAAATATACATACCTACACAGCTTTCCCATGGTTTACCCCAGACGCTTCACATGCCTTGATTCAATCCACTGACAGCACGTCAACCCCGGTATACCACATCGCTCCAATTCACTCTATTCCTTGCCCTCCTTTCACCCTCCTGCGTGTTCAGGCCCCGATCACACAAAATCTTTTTCACTCCATCTTTCCACCTCCAATTTGGTCTCCCTCTTCTCCTCGTTCCCTCCACCTCCGACACATATATCCTCTTGGTCAATCTTTCCTCACTCATTCTCTCCATGTGCCCAAACCACTTCAAAACACCCTCTTCTGCTCTCTCAACCACGCTCTTTTTATTTCCACACATCTCTCTTACCCTTACGTTACTCACTCGATCAAACCACCTCACACCACACATTGTCCTCAAACATCTCATTTCCAGCACATCCATCCTCCTGCGCACCACTCTATCCATAGCCCACGCCTCGCAACCATACAACATTGTTGGAACCACTATTCCTTCAAACATACCCATTTTTGCTTTCCGAGATAATGTTCTCGACTTCCACACATTCTTCAAGGCCCCCAGAATTTTCGCCCCCTCCCCCACCCTATGATCCACTTCCGCTTCCATGGTTCCATCCGCTGCCAGATCCACTCCCAGATATCTAAAACACTTCACTTCCTCCAGTTTTTCTCCATTCAAACTCACCTCCCAATTGACTTGACCCTCAACCCTACTGTACCTAATAACCTTGCTCTTATTCACATTTACTCTTAACTTTCTTCTTCCACACACTTTACCAAACTCAGTCACCAGCTTCTGCAGTTTCTCACATGAATCAGCCACCAGCGCTGTATCATCAGCGAACAACAACTGACTCACTTCCCAAGCTCTCTCATCCCCAACAGACTTCATACTTGCCCCTCTTTCCAAAACTCTTGCATTTACCTCCCTAACAACCCCATCCATAAACAAATTAAACAACCATGGAGACATCACACACCCCTTCCGCAAACCTACATTCACTGAGAACCAATCACTTTCCTCTCTTCCTACACGTACACATGCCTTACTTCCTCGATAAAAACTTTTCACTGCTTCTAACAGTGATAAATGATATATATATATATATATATATATATATATATATATATATATATATATATATATATATATATATATATCATACAAACCTCCAACAGCCAGGATCGAACCCGGGACCCCTGTGCCACAGGGATCCCGGGTTCGATCCTGGCTGTTAGAGGCTTGTATGTTCTATGAAGGTGCGTGTTCATATGGACTTTGTTCGTATATATATATATATATATATATATATATATATATATATATATATATATATATATATATATATATATATATATATATATATATATATATATATATGTATGTATATTGGAAAGGATCACAATTTTGCGCGTGATCAAGATATTCCTATGAGTCCTTGGGGAAAATTTTCCCCGTGGACTCATAGGAATATATATGTATATATATCTCTGGGGAAAGGGGAGAAAGAATACTTCCCATGTATTCCCTGCGTGTCGTAGAAGGCGACTAAAAGGGGAGGGAGCAGGTGGCTGGAAATCCTCCCCTCTCGTTTTTTTTTTAATTTTCCAAAAGAAGGAACAGAGAAGGGGGCCAGGTGAGGATATTCCCTCTAAGGCCCAGTCCTCTGTTCTTAACGCTACCTCGCTAACGTGGGAAATGGCGAATAGTATGAAAAAAAAAATATATATATATATATATATGTATATATATATATATATATATATATATATATATATATATATATATGTATATATATATATATATATATATATATATATATATATATATATATATATATATATATATATATATATATATATATATATATATATATATGTGTGTGTGTGTGTGTGTGTGTGTGTGTGTGTGTGTGTGTCCCATCGTCAAATGACCCGGGGTCAGCCACGAGGTCATGCCTGGGAAAGGTCGCCCACCCATCCTGTCAACAGAGATGCAGGGCTGGGCCGTTAGACAGTATGAGGGCCGGACCTTAAGCCTCTCCCAGCCAAGCGTAATTGTGGTCATTCCTACCTAGCGTAGCCGTAGGCCGCTTGTCAAGGTAGGGCCTTCGAATTCGCCAGTCCGCTGGCGATACTAGAGGCTAGCTGAGATGGCAGTCCAGGGCAGGGTCATCGGGTGGATCCAGGACTACCCGATGCATCGCCAGGAACGAGTAAGATTCCAAGTCGCCTCGTCATACAAGCCCCTCGAGAATGGCACCCCACAAGGAGGCATCCTCAGCCCAACACTCTTCAACATCCTGATGGAGAACATTGTGAAGCTCCCCTTCAGGCCTACAGCTAAGCTCCTCTGCTACGCTGATGATCTCCAGCTGATAGTGCGAGGGTGCAGGAGAGCCAGTAACGCCCAACACGCGCTTAAAATGATTGGAAATGAGTGCCACAGACTGGGGCTCAAGATGAACCCAATCAAGACAAGGGCGATAGCCCTCTGCTCCACGAGACCAGACAGGATGCTCTTCCCTTCAGGATAACCTGGGCTGACACCCACCAGTGTCTTGCAGTGTGGCTTGACCAAACACTCACCTTCAGGACGCAGCTTCAGTATCTCCGACATCGAACGAGAAACAGAGAAAACCCAATGAGGGTGCTGACTAGCCCAGCCGCTGGGGCAAACATGGAGGTGCTCAGGACCTACCACACCGGCCACCATCACTGGCCTGAGGGATGAACAAGTGACCAACATGAAGGTCATGCAAAATAATTCTCTCAGGACCATGCTAGGAGCTCCCATGTGGACCAGGATCTGCAACCTGCAGATGGAGACTGGACTGCCACCCCTCGTAGCAAGAGTCAAACAGATAACAGTGGCGAACTTAGCCAAGATCTGCAGGTCGAGCAAGCCCTCCGCCACGAAAGTCAAAATCCGGGCCGCCTTCACCAAGACCAAAGGACGCGAGGAACATCCTGGTCGAACGTGGCGGCTAATATCATCCACGCTTACCGAGCGGAGACATCCACACTGCAGACGGAAGACGCACCACACCATCGGTATAGTTTACCACCTCCATGGGACCCTCCACCAGCCACCTTCGCAGTCACAGCAGTAGGAGACAAAAAGTTTAGCCTCCAGCAGGAAGACATTAGAAGACCGAGTGTGAGAGCCACGGCCACTGAGACGCCTGCTGGAGTTGTGGCATACTTCACAGACGGATCAGTGGACCAGACAGATGAGGGAAGGTCGGGAGCGGCCTTCCACACACACAGAAGGTCATACTCGCCTCTAGAGGCTGTCAAATGGCTGATCCACTCTACAAACGGAGCTAACAGCCATCTCCAAAGCCCTGGAAGATGCAGCCACCTCGCACTCGAAGCCCGTGATAATACACACGGACTCCAAGTGATCAGTGCGAGCGCTGCAACACAGCCACCCAAAGGACAACATCAAGCTTGTCACCTCGATCCTCGCTCAACTCCCAAGAGCTGCAGCGACAGGGACGTCCCGTCACCATACACTGGATCCCCAGTCACGTGGAGATCGAGGGAAACGAGACAGCAGACGAGGCAGCTAAAGCAGCTACACGCTTCAACAACATCCAGGAGTACGTTCCAGCGAGCCTGCAACAAATGAAGCACCAGCTACAAAAAGCAGCAAGGCTCCGGATCAGAAAGAATCTCCTGGACGCCTACAATGCAGGATCCATGTCAGCCAAGTGGTACATAGTGGCCACGTCATTGGAGCTACCACATAACGACAGAGACGTGAGCAGGAATAACCTAGTCAATCTACACCGTCTACGACTGAGGTTACCAGTGCAGCTGGCAAAGAACTGACGGCGTCATCAAGGACTACGTCTACTGCCAGGAGCCGTCAACGCGCCCACTGTAACACTACGTATATGCTGGACTGTCTAGTGACACAAAGTCTCCGCGAAAGAGTCCCTGATTTCATTGAGGGAAGACCAAGTACTACCAGCGGCCTCACTACTTCAGAGGATTCAAAGAAACCATATGGGACACCTACAGCAGACCATAAGGGAATTCCCACCTCCCAAGTGAGAATAAATCAAGACGAAACCAGGGAACGGGCCGCCAACAGCCAAAGGCCCGTGTCGGACCAACATGTTCGACGATCTTAATAATAATTTCACTTTACTTCCCATGTTGTTTAAATCCTTTGATGTGAATGTTGCCTTCGGCAACAGTAATACTATAAAAAATATCTTAATCAGGAACTCACAAAAAAAAATTTCCTGGATGCATCTATAAAGTGCCATGTAGAAATTGTGATAAGTTTTATGTTGGGCAGACTGGTAAGGGTCTTTCTGTTGGACTTAAGCAACATGAATATAGTATAAGAACAGAACAAGAATCAAGTTCCTTGTTCAATCACGTTAAAAACTATGATCATTGTAGTGACTGGAGTAATACCATCTCAGTTATTAACTTTTCACCTTGTCCACAAAATAGGTTTATGATACGCTCGTTGTCTGTCTAGTACAATCACTTGTTTACCAAATGGCGTCTAGCTACGTTTCTTCGTTGTATATCAGCTGACTTATATATCTTTCTTGTATCTCCCCTGATGATGTGATTATTACACGAAAGTGCACTTGGGAACTTATAGTGTTTCGTTTTCCCCGTGGACTCATAGGAATATAGTTGATCACGCGCAAAATTGTGATCCTTTGTTATGTTAGACTGGGAGGGGGAGGCACAAAGCATTCTCCCAAAGTCAGTTGAGCAACTTTAATCTTGCGTGTATAATGTGAGAATAGCAAATGCTGTTTATGGTTGCAATAAGGTAATAATCTCAAAATAAAAATCTCTAAACGAGGCAATGTTAGAGTTGAAGGCTTAACTCATAAAGTTGAATAATTACATATGGAAATCTCATATGACTCGGACACGTAAAGTTATGGCGCGGAGGCGTCACATGCCAGTTCGCCCCAGGGGAGAGAAAACACTCATCACCACAAGTCCGGTGAGCCAGTTAACCGTCTGGGAATGGTGTATACGTGAGACTGCGGAATATATTGAATGTGTGCGTCACGAAATAGTATAACGAAGCGAAGTAAGCCTATAGCGGTGACCTTCCAATAGGGACAGAGATCAGACTTGAGGTTGTCCCTCAGCCAAGACAAGCCGAACACTGTGCTCCAGTTGTTGCTTGGGATTAAACCCGCCTACAGCTCAGGAGGTGCGGGCCCTGTGCTCTAGGGCGGCCCGCCGGTGGTGAGGGACCTAAGCACTGGGCCTAGCGGGGGTTGGGCTTGTTATCCCACCCTCGCTGTGCTCCAGTGAAACAAATGAACGATTATGTTTAACCCTGACTGAACTGTAGGATGTAATGGGACGTCCCCAGGGCCCCACGTGGCCCAGGTGTTGAACATTGTGACATCCCCAATGGTCCAGGTGTTGAACGTTGTGGCTTCACGTGGTCTAGGTGTTGAACATTATGACATCGCTGTGATCCAGGTGTTGAACAGTGTGACATCCACAAGTGGTCCAGGTGTTGGACATTATGACATCACTGTGATCCAGGTGTTGAACATTGTAACATGCCCAAGTGGTCCTGGTGTTGAACATTATGACATACCCAGTGGTCCTGGTGTTGAAGATTGTGACATCCCTGCGTGGTCAGGTGTTAAACATTATGACATCCCCACGTGGTTCTGGTAATGAACATTACGACATCCCCAGTGGTCCAGGTATTAAACATTGTGACATCCCCACGTGGTCAGCTGTTGAACATTATGACATCCCACTTGGTCCATATGCAGAACATTATGACACCCCCACATGGTCCAGGTGTTGAACATTATGACATCCCACGTGGTCAAGGTGTTAAACATTGTGACATCCACACGTGGTCCAGGTTTTGAACATTATGGCATCCCCACGTGGTCCAGATGTTGAACATTATGGCATCACGAGTGGTCCAGGTGTTAAACATTATGACATCCCACTTGGTCCAGGTGATGAACATTATAACATTTCCACATAGTCCAGGTGTTGAGTATTTTGACATCCCCACGTAGTCCAGGTGTTGAACATTATGACATCCCACGTAGTCCAGGTGTTGAACATTGTGACATCCATACGTGGTCAGATGTTGAACATTATGACATCCCCTTGTGGTCAGGTGTTGAACATTATGACATCACATGGTCCAGATGTTGAACATTAGGACATCCCACGTTAGTCCAGTTGAACATTGTGATAACCGTCGTGGTCCCGGTGTTGAACACAGTGACATCTCCACATGGTCCAGATGTTGAAAATTGTGACATCCCCAAGTGGTCCAGGTGTTTAGCATTTTGACACCCCCACGTGGTCCCGGTGGTGAACGTTGTGACAACCCACGTGGTCAGGTGTTGAACATTATGACATCCCCGTGGTCAAAGTGTTGAACATTGTGACATCCCCGTGGTCAGTGTTGATTTGACACCACTGGTCAGTGTTGAACATTTGCATCCAGTGGTGGTTTACATTGACTCCCCATGGTCAGTGTTGAACTTATGACATCTGACTTGTGCCCGTAGGGTACATAATCCAATCAGGGTTGAACTTGATCAGTGGTGGTGAATGCATCCCAGCGTGATTGACTCGTGGTCAGGTTGACTTGAATCACGTGTCGTTGAAATTTGACCCGTGTCAGTGTTACTTGACTCCGTGCGGTGTTAATTGATCCCTTGGTTAACATGACATCCAGTGAGGTGTTGAATTGATCCAGGTCAGGTGTTACATTTGAATCACGTGGTCCAGTTGACATTGAACCCGTGTCGGTTGAATTTGACATCCCGGTCCGGTGTTGAAACTGTGAATCCGTGTCAGTGTTGACATTTGAATCACGGGTCAGGTGTTGCATTTGACATCCAGTTCGGTGTTGAAATTGTGACATTCCCTGGTAGGGTTGAAAATTTGAATCCCGTGGCGTGTTGATGTGCATCCATGTAGTGAATTTAATCCCTTGGTCCGGTTGAAATTGTGACATCCACGTGGTAGGTGTTGAACATTATGACATCCCATAGCAGTGTTGAACATTTGAACCCACTGTAGGTTGAATTAGAATTTCACGTGTCGGTTGAACATTTGAATCCACGTGTCGGTGTTGAAAATGACTCCCTGTCAGGTGTTGACATGTGACATCCCGTGTAGTGTACATTGCATCCTGGTCCAGGTGTTGAACATTTGACATCCAGTGTAGGTGTTGAAATTTGACATCCACGTGGTCAGTGTTGAACATTTGACATCCACGTGGTCAGGTGTTGAAATTGGAATCCCTGTGGTCGATAGTGTGTGAACTTTGAATCCTGCGTGTTAACTGTGACATCCAGTGGTCAGGTGTTGAAATTACATCGTGTCGTTGACATTTGAATCACGGGTAGGTTGAACTTTGACATCGTGTCAGTGTTGATTTGACATCTGGTATTAATGAATCGTGTGGTGTTGAACATTTACATCACGTGTCGGTGTGAAATGATCCTGTCAGTGTTAATTTGACATCAGTGGTTAGGTGTTGACATTTGATCCCCGTGGTAGGTGTGAACTTTACATCCCATGTCAGTGTTGAATTGGACATCATGTGTGTTTATTTGATCCATGGTCAGGTGTGAAAATGAATCCGTGTCAGTGTTGATTGGACTCCTGGTGTGTTAACATTGTGAATCCGTGGTCGTGTTGAATTGATCCCGTGGTCAGGTATGGTTTGAAATTTGAATCCGTGCAGGTGTTGCATTTGAATCCCTTGTGTGCCGTGTGAACATTGTGAATCCGTGGTCAGGTGTTGAATTATGAATTGGCATGTTGACATTAATCGTGTCAGTGTTGAACATTATGAATCCATGGTCAGGTGTTGAAATTGTGACATCCACGTGGTCAGTGTTGAATTTGAATCACGTCAGTGTTGAAATTTGACTCCGTTGTTGAACATTGTGACTCCATGTCCGTGTTGAACTTGACTCCGTGGTGGTTTGAACATTGTGAACCTGGTCAGTTAATTGACATCACGTGGTCAGGTGTTGACATTGTGATCCAGTGCAGGTGGAATTGCTCCTGTCGGTGTTGACATTAGACATCGTGCCAGTGTGAATAGATCCACGATCGTTAACATTGACATCTGTCGGTGTTCCGGATCCCCTGGTCAGAGTTGAATGCATCGGTCCAGGGTTGAATTTGACATCCTGTTCGGTTGAATTTGACACCGTGGTCAGGTGTTAACATTATGACATCCTGGTGTTGAATTGTGAATCGTGCGTGTTGAACATTGAATCAGTGTGTGTTGAATTGTGAATCCAGTGGTCGGTTGACTTTGACTCAGTGCAGGTGTGACATTTGAATCCGTGTCTGTTGAACATTTAATCCTGTCGGTGTTGAATTGATCCGTGGTAGTTTACATTTGACATCGTGGTCAGTGTTAACTTTGAATCCGTGTGTGTGACTTTGAATCGTGTCAGGTGTTAACATATGACCACTGTCAGGTTGAACATTTGACATCCAGTGTCAGGTGTTGAAATTTGACATCCACTTGGTCCAGGTTGAACTTGTGACATCCAGGGTAGTGTTGATTTATGAATTCCATTGGTCAGTGTTGAACATTTGACTCACGTGTCGTGTTGAACATTAGACATCATGTAGTCGGTTAACATTGTGACACCTCGTGTCGGTGTGAACATGTGACATCCCGTGTCAGTGTTGAACATTGTGACATCCGTGGTCCAGGTGTTTACATTTTGACATCCTGTGGTCCGGTGTTGAACATTGTGACTCCCATGGTCAGGTGTTGAAATTATGACATCGTGGCCGTGTTGACATTGACATCCCCAGGGTCAGGTGTTGAATTATGACATTTCACGTGTCAGTGTTGAAATTTGACATCCCGTGGTCAGGTGTTGAACATTATGCTCCCAGTGGTCAGGTGTTGAACATTGTGACTCACGTGGTCATGTTGAACATTATGCTTACTTGGTCAAGTGTTTGAAATTTGACATCCACGTGGTTCAGGTGTTGAACATTGTGACATCCCGTGGTCAGTGTTGAAATTTGACATCCACTGGTCAGGTGTTGAACATTGTGACATCCATCGTGGTGGTGTTGAAATTATGGATTCATTGGTCAGGTGTTGAACATTATGATCAGTGTGTGACATCCCCGCGTGGTCCTTGTGTTGAACATTGTGACATCCACGTGGTCCCGGTGTTGAACATTTTGACATCACCACGTGGTCCAGGTATTGAACATTGTGACATCCCCACGTGGTCCATGTGTTGAACATTATGACATCCCACGTGGTGCAGGTGTTGAACATTGTGACATCCATACGTGGTCAGATGTTGACCATTATGACATCCCCATGTGGTCAGGTGTTGAACATTATGACATCACGTGGTCCAGATGTTGAACATTAGGACATCCCACGTAGTCCAGTTGAACATTGTGACATCCCACGTGGTCCCGGTGTTGAACACTGTGACATCCCCACATGGTCCAGATGTTGAAAATTGTGACATCCCGACGTGGTCCAGGTGTTGAGCATTTTGACATCCCACGTGGTCCCGGTGTTGAACATTGTGACAACCCACGTGGTCAGGTGTTGAAAATTATGACATCCCGTGGTCCAGGTGTTGAACATTGTGACATTCCCACGTGGTCCCTGTGTTGAACATTGTGACATCCCCATGTTGTCCCTGTGTTGAACATTGTGACATCCCACGTGGTCCAGGTTTTGAACATTATGACATCCCCACGTGGCCCAGGTGTTGAACATTGTGACATCCCCACGTGGTCAGGTGTTGAACATTATGACATTTCCACGTAATCCAGGTGTTGAACATTATGACATCCCCACGTGGTCAGGTGTTGAACATTATGACATCCCCACGTGGCCCAGGTGTTGAACATTGTGACCTCCCCACGTGGTCAAGTGTTGAACATTATGACATCACGTGGTCCAGGTGTTGAACATTATGACCCCCACGTGGTTCAGGTGTTGAACATTGTGACATCCCCACGTGGTCCAGGTGTTGAACATTATGACATACCCACTTGGTCCAGGTGTTGAACATTGTGACATCCATACGTGGTTAGGTGTTGAACATTATGAGATCTCCATATGGTCAGGTGTTGAACATTATGACATCACGTGGTCCAGATGTTGAACATTAGGACATCCCCACGTAGTCCGGTTGAACATTGTGACATCCCTCGTGGTCCCGGTGTTGAACACTGTGACATCCCAAGTGGTCCAGATGTTGAACATTGTGACATCCCCACGTGGTCCAGGTGTTTAGCATTTTGACATCCCCATGTTGTCCCGGTGTTGAACATTGTGACATCTCCACGTGGTCAGGTGTTGAAAATTATGACATCCCCGTGGTCCATGTGTTGAGCATTGTGACATCCCCACGTGGTCCATGTGTTGAATATTGTGACATCCCCATGTGGTCCCGGTGTTGAACATTGTGACATCCCCACGTGGTCCAGGTGTTGAACATTATGACATCCCCACGTAGCCCAGGTGTTGAACATTGTGACATCCCCACGTGGTCAGGTGTTGAACATTATGACATTTCTACGTGATCCAGGTGCTGAACATTATGATATCCCCATGTGGTCAGGTGTTGAACATTATGACATCCCCGTGGTCCAGGTGTTGAACATTGTGACATCCCCACGTGGTCAAGTGTTGAACATTATGACATCACGTGGTCCAGGTGTTGAACATTATGACATCCCACGTAGTTCAGGTGTTGAACATTGTGACATCCCCACGTGGTCCAGGTGTTGAACATTATGACATCCCACGTGGTTCAGGTGTTGAACATTGTGACATCCCCATGTGGTCCAGGTGTTGAACTTTATGACATACCCACTTGGTTCAGGTGTTGAACATTGTGACATCCATAGGTGGTTAGGTGTTGAGCATTATGACATCCCCATATGGTCAGGTGTTGAACATTATGACATCACGTGGTCCAGATGTTGAACATTAGGACATCCCCACGTAGTCCGGTTGAACATTGTGACATCCCTCGTGGTCCCGGTGTTGAACACTGTGACATCCCACGTGGTCCAGATGTTGAACATTGTGACATCCCCACGTGGTCCAGGTGTTTAGCATTTTGACATCCCCATGTGGTCCCGGTGTTGAACATTGTGACATCTCCACGTGGTCAGGTGTTGAAAATTATGACATCCCGTGGTCCATGTGTTGAGCATTGTGACATCCCCACGTGGTCCATGTGTTGAACATTATGACATCCCACGTGGTTCAGGTGTTGAACATTGTGACATCCCACGTGGTCCAGGTGTTGAACATTATGACATCCCACGTGGTTCAGGTGTTGAACATTGTGACATCCCCGCGTGGTCCTTGTGTTGAACATTGTGACATCCCCACGTGGTCCCGGTGTTGGACATTTTGACATCACCCCGTGGTCCAGGTGTTGAACATTGTGACATTCCCCGTGGTCCATGTGTTGAACATTATGACATCCCACGTGTTCCAGGTGTTGAACATTGTGACATCCATACGTGGTCAGGTGTAGAACATTATGACATCCCATGTGGTCAGGTGTTGATCATTATGACATTACATGGTCCAGATGTTGAACATTAGGACATCCCTCGTGGTCCAGGTTTTGAACATTATGACATCCCCACGTGGCCCAGGAGTTGAACATAGTGACATCCCCTCGTGGTCAGGTGTTGAACATTATGACATTTTCACGTGATCCAGGTGTTGAACATTTTGACATCCCTTGTGGTCAGGTGTTGAACATTATGACATCCCCACGTGGCCCAGGTGTTGAACATTGTGACCTCCCCACGTGGTCAAGTGTTGAACATTATGACATCACGTGGTCCAGGTGTTGAACATTATGACCCCCACGTGGTTCAGGTGTTGAACATTGCGACATCCCCTCGTGGCGTTGCATTACCCGTCAGTGTATATCCGTCAGTGTGATTGAATCCGTGGCTGTACATTGCACCCCTGTGACATTGCTCCAGGCAGGTTAATTTGACATGGTCGTGGACATTGACCAGTGCATTGAACTTGAATCATATGGTGTGTTGACATTTACCATGGTAGGTTGACTGATACTGTCAATGTTAATGGAACCAGAGTCGTGAATGAATCCTGTCGTGTGACTGGAACCCATGTCAGATTTGAATTACCCCGTGTCAGGGTAATTGAATCGTCCGTGACTTGACCGGTCGTGTGAAATTGACATCCGTCATGTTATTGGATCCGGCATTGAAATTGACTCCATTCGTTATTGACACCAGTTGTATATCATCCGTGCGGTTGACTTGGACATCCTGGTGTAAATTAGACTACGTCAGGTGTATTACCCGGTCAGTTACTGATCCCGTGGCGTGTTATTGGACTCCACGTGTAGTTGATCCGTCAGTGTGAATTACGTAGTTGACATTACATCCGTGTCAGTTTAATGACATCCTGTCAGTGTTACTGACATCCATGTGTAGTTGACTTTATATGTCAGTGTACATAACTCAGCAGATTTAATGACTCCTATGGTGAATTGACAGTGGTCGGTTAAATTGCACCATGGATTGAAATGAATCCGTGTCATGTATTGTCCTGCGGTGTTGATTGATCTGCGTGTGACATTTGACACCACGGACTCAGTGTGTTGCATTATGATATCCCACTTGGTCCGGTTTGAACATTGCATCTAGGGTTAGGGTTGAACATTGACATCCCATTGGTCAGGTTGTTAACATTTGACACCGTGGTCCAGGTGTGAACATTTGGATATCCCCAGTGTCAGGTTGAACATTTGACATCCCTTGGTCCGATGTTACATTGTGACATCCCGTGTCCAGTGTTGAACATTGTGACATCCCCGTGGTCCGGGTTTGATTTAATCCCAGTGTCCAGGTGTTGAAATTATAATCCCCAGTGGTTAGTTTTGAACCCCGTTGTGACATCGTGCCTTTGTGAACATTGTGAATCCCGGGTCCGTGTTGAACATTTTGATCACCCGGTCCGGATTGAACATTTGACATCCCCGTGGTCCAAAGAGTGTAACAATTTCCCACAGAAACAGTAGTGATCAGTGAGATCTACAGATGCTGTTATGATGGTGTTATGATTTTTAATCATCATTTTTTACGTAAGAATTTATAATGACCAGGTAGTATGCATCTGTGTAGGGAATTATTCTGATATCACCAGTATCTCTTATCAATGTTTTATCTCTTCCGTTCCTCAACAGATAGTGTGTGTTGAGGTTGCGTGAGTCGACCCACTACGATCATGTTGCTCCCTTGATAGAGTTGAGTCCTGTCAAGCAGTCGCTGAGTAGGTGGATATATTGCCAGCCTTTATGACCGCTCACTCGCCCTATCTTATGTCCACACACTCGAGCACTGATAGAAGGTGAGTTGTCAGAACCATTGATATTTTATTTAATTTTTCTTCTACGTTAGAGGCTCCAGTCTCGCACGAAAGTCCACATCAAGGCCGGGCCTTAACTGGAATATAGAGAGGTTAATAAAAGGGGAAAAAAAAGACAAGGAAGGGGGTTTACGAATTTTGGAGGCAGTGTGAAAGATATCTTTTAGAATATGGTAGATCGTTGGGAAAGGCTTAAAAAGGTAGAGAATTCCAAAGCTTTGAGGTGTAGGGAAAGGAAGTTATCAGAACGGCCCACCCTGAGTTGCCAACGGCCTTTAACAGTAATCATGTTAACGCAGCAGCCTGCCGAGTATTGTGTGGTCTAGCTTGAGGTGGTGGGGGCACACAAGCAGCTAGCCCTCGGGAGCAAGAACCAAAATAATACCTATAGAAGAGGGAAAGTGAACCAACACTGCGGCGTAGGGCAAGTGGGTCAGATTTGGAAGTTAGCCTGGGAGAGTTTACAAGTCTGACCGCTTCCGACTTCATTCTCTCAAGTTAGGATGCAAAGTTAGAAACATGACAGATGTGAGAGCAGTGCTGCATACGTAGCGAACCGTTCAGAAGAGAAAAGAAACTTCGCCATCTAAATAGGACACCCAAGTCCTTGGAGGTAGAATTGGCTATTTCCAAAATGAAGTGGATGTTACAGTACTACCAAGTATGTCGGGAGATGGAATTACTGAGCAGTCAAAGGAGAGACGAGAGTTGTGAGGAATTTTCGATAAAGAGATGGGCAGAAACTGGGTCTTGAAGGCATCGATCTTAACCAGATTTCGTCTGCCTCGCTTAGATATCTTGTCTGAGTTTATTGAAGAAGTTGTGTCCAGATGAGATGCAGATCGAGTGAGAGAAATAGGAGAACTGAAGGATGTGGAGGAATGTAATCTTGAGTCCTCAGCATGTAAGTGCATTGGGTTATTAGTGAAAGAAAGGAAATCGTTAATAAAAAAGAAGTGTGGGAGACAGGACAGAACCTTGAGGGAAGCCGCTGTTGATGGAGAAAGGGGCAGATTATAGTGGAGATAATAGTCGGATATGATGAAGGGGTTAGTGAGGCCATCATTAGACAACTGGGTGTCAGAGAGAAGTCAGATATGTAAGATGGTGTTCAACAGAGAAGAGATTACTTGAGAAACCACGAATGTTGGTATAGTGTAAAGGAAAAGAGGCAGGTCTACCAGAATGGGAAAAGGTTATGGAAGTGGCCGGTACCACTACTGTCTGAGCCCTCCCTCTCATTAGCAGTAGAGTCAGGCGGGAACCCGGAGATTCTTAGCACTTAGATGCTGAGGTTGAAGGGCCATAGGTGCTCAGATTCTATCATGATACTATTCAAAATCGACTGTGCAGACTGGACATGTCAAGAGGACATTATGTGAAGAATATACGCGTTTTGAGTAGGTGTATGAGACACGAGACTGAGACTAGGAGTCCTGACATGGAGTGTGTAAGATGGTTCCGGGGACCACTTTAACATTCCTCAGTCAGGGCGGTAGTGCCACCATGGGCAGCTGATGTCAGTAACCTCGTACCTCCTGGGTTGCTCCAAAGGACGGGCTGTTCCTTGAGTCAGCCGGAGGTACAGGGAGGGGTCAGTACACTGCCACATGAGCCCTCCTTCTCACTGATGCCAGAGTCACACAATCAATTGTGATAAGGTTGATAATGAAAGACTTATTTGGTACTGCCATCCAGTGATCACCAAACTCTTGTCGGCCACTCCCCTACACCTATTGGCCTCCGCGAAACGCTCATGATTTTTGTTTGCTAATTCAGAGTAACGTTAAAGTTACTGAGATAGTATCTGTTGTACACTTTACTCCTGCCTACCTTCAATACTGCATTGGTCAGGTCTGTGGGTCATTGTGGTTTTAACTAAGCGATTTCTTGATTTCATAACAACAAGGTCAGTAAACCTCAAGCATTTAGTTGCTCATTTGATGCTACATCTGAACGTGATCCCAACATCTGAGGTTAGAATGTTGGTTAATGAAACTCGTAGTCATATTCCCTACTTCATTTTCGGGACCCCTGTGCAACATGCGGGAGCGCTACTGCTAGGCTATGATCGCCCCCTAATAGGGAAATGACTATTCGAATACTATGTACTCGAATACCCTTCGTCTTAAGTTGGTGAGCAACGGGCTCTACACCGGTCTTTTCCCGCCAGGCTCACACAGCCTGCAGATAGCATTTTACCGAACCTAACTGTACAACGCCTGGCGGTAGCGCTCCCGCCTGTTGCACTGGGGTCCCAGGTTCGATCCTGGCTGTTGGAGGTTTATATGTTCTTTGAAGGTGCACGTTCATATGCACTTCGTTCGTGTGTATATATATATATATATATATATATATATATATATATATATATATATATATATATATATATATATATTCATTTATTTATTTTATACTTATTTTGCTTTGTCGCTGTCTCCCGCGTTAGCGAGGTAGCGCAAGGAAACAGACGAAAGAATGGCCCAACCCGCCCACATAAACATGTATATACATACACGTCCACACACGCAGATATACATACCTATACATCTCAATGTACACATAAATATACACACACAGACATATACATATATACACATGTACATAATTCATACTGTCTGCCTTTACTTGTTCCCATCGCCACCTCGCCACACATGGAATAACAACCCCCTGCCCCCTCATATGTGCGAGGTAGCGCTAGGAAAAGACAACAAAGGCCACATTCGTTCACACTCAGTCTCTATCTGTCATGTAATAATGCACCGAAACCACAGCTCCCTTTCCACATCCAGGCCCCACACACTTTCCATGGTTTACCCCAGACGCTTCACATGCCTTGATTCAATCCATTCACAGCACGTCAACCCCGGTATACCACATCGTTCCAATTCACTCTATTCCTTGCACGCCTTTCACCCTCCTGCATGTTCAGGCCCCGATCACTCAAAATCTTTTTCACTCCATCTTTCCTCCTCCAATTTGGTCTCCCACTTTTCTCGTTCCCTCCACCTCTGACACATATATCCTCTTGGTCAATCTTCCCCCACTCATTCTCTCCATGTGACCAAACTATTTCAAAACACCCTCTTCTGCTCTCTCAACCACACTCTTTTTATTTCCACACATCTCTCTCACCCTTACATTACTTACTCGATCAAACCACCTCACACCACATATTGTCCTCAAACATCTCATTTCCAGCACATCCACCCTCCTCCGCACAACTCTATCCATAGCCCACGCCTCGCAACCATATAACATTGTTGGAACCACTATTCCTTCAAACATACCCATTTTTGCTTTCCGAGATAATGTTCTCGACTTCCAAACATTCTTCAAGGCTCCCAGAATTTTCGCCCCCTCCCCCACCCTATGATTCACTTCCGCTTCCATGGTTCCATCCGCTGCCAGATCCACTCCCAGATATCTAAAACACTTTACTTCCTCCAGTTTTTCTCCATTCAAACTTACCTCCCAATTGACTTGACCCTCAACCCTACTTTACCTAATAACCTTGCTCTTATTCACATTTACTCTTAACTTTCTTCTTTCACACACTTTACCACACTCAGTCACCAGCTTCTGCAGTTTCTCACATGAATCAGCCACCAGCGCTGTATCATCAGCGAACAACAACTGACTCACTTCCCAAGCTCTCTCATCCACAACAGACTGCATACTTGCCCCTCTTTCCAAAACTCTTGCATTCACCTCCCTAACAACCCCATCCATAAACAAATTAAACAACAATGGAGACATCACACACCCCTGCCGCAAACCTACATTCACTGAGAACCAATCACTTTCCTCTCTTCCTATACATACACATGCCTTACATCCTCGATAAAAACTTTTCACTGCTTCTAACAACTTGCCTCCCACACCATATATTCTTAAAACCTTCCACAGAGCATCTCTATCAACTCTATCATATGCCTTCTTCAGAGCCATAAATGCTACATACAAATCCATTTGTTTTTCTAAGTATTTCTCACATACATTCTTCAAAGCAAACACCTGATCCACACATCCTCTACCACTTCTGAAACCACACTGCTCTTCCCCAATTTGATGCTCTGTACACGCCTTCACCCTCTCAGTCAATACCCTCCCATATAATTTACCAGGAATACTCAACAAACTTATACCTCTGTAATTTGAGCACTCACTCTTATCCCCTTTGCCTTTGTACAATGGCACTATGCAAGCATTCCGCCAATCCTCAGGCACCTCACCATGAATCATACATACATTAAATAACCTTACCAACCAGTCAACAATACAGTCACCCCCTTTTTTAATAAATTCCACTGCAATACCATCCAAACCTGCTGCTTTGCCGGCTTTCATCTTCCGTAAAGCTTTTACTACCTCTTCTCTATTTACCAAATCATTTTCCCTAACCCTCTCACTTTGCACACCACCTCGACCAAAACACCCTATATCTGCCACTCTATCATCAAACACGTTCAACAAACCTTCAAAATACTCACTCCATCTCCTTCTCACATCACCACTACTTGTTTTCACCTCCCCATTAGCCCCCTTCACTAAAGTTCCCATTTGCTCCCTTGTCTTACGCACTTTATTTACCTCCTTCCAGAACATCTTTTTATTCTCCCTGAAATTTAATGATACTCTCTCACCCCAACTCTCATTTGCCCTCTTTTTCACCTATTGCACCTTTCTCTTGACCTCCTGCCTCTTTCTTTTATACCTGTCCCACTCATTTGCATTTTTCCCGCAAAAATCGTTCAAATGCCTCTCTCTTCTGTTTCACTAATAATCTTACTTCTTCATCCCACCACTCACTACCTTTTCTAATCAACCCACCTCCCACGCTTCTCATGCCACAAGCATCTTTTGCGCAAGCCTCACTGCTTCCCTAAATACATCCCATTCCTCCCCCACTCCCCTTACCTCCTTTGTTCTCACCTTTTTCCATTCTGTACTCAGTCTCTCCTGGTACTTCCTCACACAAGTCTCCTTCCCAAGCTCACTTACTCTCACCACTCTCTTCACCCCAACATTCTCTCTTCTTTTCTGAAAACCCCCACAAATCTTCACCTTCGCCTCCACAAGATAATGATCAGACATCCCTCCAGTTGCACCTCTCAGCACATTAACATCCAAAAGTCTCTCTTTCTTGCGTCTATCAATTAACACGTAATCCAATAACGCTCTCTGGCCATCTCTCCTACTTACATACGTATACTTATGTATATCTCGCTTTTTAAACCAGGTATTCCCAATCACCAGTCCTTTTTCAGCACATAAATCTACAAGCTCTTCACCATTTCCATTTACAACACTGAACACTCCATGTATACCAATTATTCCCTCAACTGCCACATTACTCACCTTTGCATTCAAATCACCCATCACTATAACCCGGTCTTGTGCATCAAAACCACCAACACACTCATTCAGCTGCTCCCAAAACACTTGCCTCTCATGGTCTTTCTTCTCATGCCCAGGTGCATATGCATCAATAATCACCCATCTCTCTCCATCAACTTTCAGTTTTACCCATATTAATCGAGAATTTACTTTCTTACACTCTATCACATACTCCCACAACTCCTGATTCAGGAGTAATGCTACTCCTTCCCTTGCTCTTGTCCTCTCACTAACCCCTGACTTTACTCCCAAGACATTCCCAAACCACTCTTCCCCTTTACCCTTTAGCTTCGTTTCACTCAGAGCCAAAACATCCAGGTTCCTTTCCTCAAACATACTACCTATCTCTCCTTTTTTCTCATCTTAATTACATCCACACACATTTAGGCACCCCAATCTGAGCCTTCGAGGAGGATGAGCACTCCTCGCGTGACTCCTTCTTGTGTTTCCCCTTTTAGAAAGTTAAAATACAAGGAGGCGAGGGTTTCTGGCCCCCCGCTCCCGTCCCTTTTAGTCGCCTTCTACGACACGTGAGGAATGCGTGGGAAGTATTCTTTCTCTCCTATCCCCTATGTCATATACATTTTTTTGAGGTTCAACAGATTAATCTATGTTTAATGAAAGACCATATAACAAGTAAGCACTACACCTTGAAAGTTTATTTATCACCATTTGATCATTAGTCTGACACTGCCTTGCTTTTCACTTTTTTTACTCCTTTCAAAGGAACACACTAATAGATATCGTTCTCCTTTAAAAAAAAATATCATATTAAGCAACATTAATACTTTCAAGATTAACCAAGAGAATTTTGAGGTGCAAATTTATAGCTAATGTTAGTTCATCACCATTAAAAGCGGTACGAAAATTAATCCGTAAGTTTCATCGTGAAAGCATCTTGTTGCGAAATAATCCGTGAGGAACATTATATAAAATTCTAGGAAAATAATGAAACATCAGAAACTTTATTGAAACTCATTAAGTATCAACCATCTCTTTCCTAGAACAGAAATACGAAGCCTTCTTTACTTTATGCAAATTTCATCTCTACACATTGTTAGTGTATCATTCAAGGACATTCACAGAGAACATAAAATAAAGCTTCTATATTCTTTATATTTACATCAAAAAAATATCATATGAAAACAGTATTACCATTTATTTCATATTTTCACCAGAGTAAGTTAGTTTGTCACGATATAACATTACTAGGAAGTGCTATCCGTGTGTTTGGCAGAATGTGTTGTGGTTTGTTCAGTAAACTGTGGTCGCTAGTCACTTGCCACAAGATATTCAGGGATTTTAATGCACTACATATACTGCACAAGATGTCGAATTCTAGTTTCAGTCACTCATTACCTTACTGTTTCAGCAAGAATTCTTTGGATTTTGGAAATAGGTATATATATATATATATATATATATATATATATATATATATATATATATATATATATATATATATATATATATATATATATATATATATATCCCTGGGGATAGGGGGGAAAGAATACTTCCCACGTATTCCCTGCGTGTCGTAGAAGGCGACTAAAAGGGGAGGGAGCGGGGGGCTGGAAATCCTCCCCTCTCTATTTTTTTTTTTTATTTTTCCAAAAGAAGGAACAGAGAAGGGGGCCAGGATATTCCCCCAAAGGCCCAGTCCTCTGTTCTTAACGCTACCTCGCTAATGCGGAAAATGAGTTTGGTAAAGTGTGTGGAAGAAGAAAGTTAAGAGTAAATGTGAATAAGAGCAAGGTTATTAGGTACAGTAGGGTTGAGGGTCAAGTCAATTGGGAGGTGAGTTTGAATGGAGAAAAACTGGAGGAAGTGAAGTGTTTTAGATATCTGGGAGTGGATCTGGCAGCGGATGGAACCATGGAAGCGGAAGTGGATCATAGGGTGGGGGAGGGGGCGAAAATTCTGGGGGCCTTGAAGAATGTGTGGAAGTCGAGAACATTATCTCGGAAAGCAAAAATGGGTATGTTTGAAGGAATAGTGGTTCCAACAATGTTGTATGGTTGCGAGGCGTGGGCTATGGATAGAGTTGTGCGCAGGAGGATGGATGTGCTGGAAATGAGATGTTTGAGGACAATGTGTGGTGTGAGGTGGTTTGATCGAGTGAGTAACGTAAGGGTAAGAGAGATGTGTGGAAATAAAAAGAGCGTGGTTGAGAGAGCAGAAGAGGGTGTTTTGAAGTGGTTTGGGCACATGGAGAGAATGAGTGAGGAAAGATTGACCAAGAGGATATATGTGTCGGAGGTGGAGGGAACGAGGAGAAGAGGGAGACCAAATTGGAGGTGGAAAGATGGAGTGAAAAAGATTTTGTGTGATCGGGGCCTGAATATGCAGGAGGGTGAAAGGAGGGCAAGGAATAGAGTGAATTGGAGCGATGTGGTATACCGGGGTTGACGTGCTGTCAGTGGATTGAATCAGGGCATGTGAAGCGTCTGGGGTAAACCATGGAAAGCTGTGTAGGTATGTATATTTGCGTGTGTGGATGTATGTATATACATGTGTATGGGGGGGGGGGTTGGGCCATTTCTTTCGTCTGTTTCCTTGCGCTACCTCGCAAACGCGGGAGACAGCGACAAAGTATAATAAAAAAAATATAATGATATATATATATATATATATATATATATATATATATATATATATATATATATATATATATATATATATATATATTATCCTTGGGGATAGGGTAGAAAGAATGCTTCCCATTTATTCCCTGCGTGTCGTAGAATGGGGACTAAAAGGGGAAGGAGCAGGAGGCTGAACGGTGTGGTTGAGAGAGCAGAAGAGGGTGTATTGAAATGGTTTGGTCACATGGAGAGAATGAGTGAGGAAAGATTGTCAAAGAGGATATATGTGTCAAAGGTGGAGGGAACGAGGAGAAGTGGGAGACCAAACTGGGGGTGGAAGGATGGAGTGAAGATTTTGAGTGATCGGGGCCTGAACGTACAGGAGGGTGAGAGGTGTGCACGGAATAGAGTGACTTGGAACGATGTAGTATACCGGGTCGACGTGTTGTTAGTAGACTGAACCAGGGCATGTGAAACGTCTGGGGTAAACCATGGAAAGGTCTTTAGAGCCTGGATGTGGAAAGGGAGCTGTGGTTTCGTTGCATCACACATGACAGCTAGAGACTGAGTGTGAACGAATGTGGCTTTTTTTGTCTATTTTCCTGGCGCTACCTCGCTGAAGCGGGGAACAGCGATGCTATTTCCTGTGGGGCAGGGTGGCGCCGGGAATGGATTGAAGGCAAACATATAACATTGTTAGAACCATTATTCCTTCAAACATACCCATTCTTGCTCTCGGAGACAACGTTCTCTCCTTCCACACATTCTTCATCGCTCCCAGAACCTTCTCCCCCTCCCCCACCCTGTGACTTACTTCTGCTTCCATGGTTCCAGTGAGTCCACTCCCAGATATCTGTGTGTTACAGGTCCACCTGCTTGAGATTAAACCTAATAGAAAAGTCACCTTTGGCGAGGCTGCTCTTCGTCTGTTGACACAACACAGCACAGTCTCTTCAAAGAAATTCTTGTTTTGAAGGAGGCCATCTATCCCTGCTACTGATTGTAGCGCAGCTTTAGAGCTGCAGGAACCTATTGACTCCACCCATTTGAGGTTACACTGTGAGTAAAGTCTCCTTTTCTGTGGCTGTAGCATTAGGACTACTGTGAGGAGGGTGGATGTGTTCTAAATGGAATGCATGAGGAGTGTACGTGATGTGAGGAGGGTGGATGTGTACTAAATGGAATGCATGAGGAGTGTACGTGATGTGAGGAGGGCCGGTGTGGTCGGAGGTGGCTTGAATGTCAGCTGACCAGGATGTGCATGACATGACAAGGAAGAGGGAGGGAGTGGGGGATCGAGGAGACAGAAGTATGGAGTGAAAGAAGCTTTTGGTTGGCAGGAGCTTAATATTCAAGAGGGTGAGAGGCGTACACGGGACAGAATGAATTGGAGTGGTGTGGTGTACAATTAGGCGACATACTCTGAGTGGGCTGTACCATGGTATGTGAAGCGATCACGGGTAAACTAAGGAAGAAGATATTTTGGGGGGGTTTAGCCTGTGGAATGTGGGCTCGTGAGTTCACTGCACTATACATGACAGCTAAAGACTAGGCGAGATCAAGTAAGGACCTTCTCCGTCCCTTCGTAAATTGATGGCGGGAAACGGCGAGCAAGTATGATAAAACTGGTAAATTATCGGAGAGCATGGCATCACATGAGCATCTTGTCTATACTTACACATGTCAGGCCGGTGGTGCTCCTGTACCCCCATTTTCTAAGGAGTCGCATCGGTAAATTTACACTGCGACCATTCCCATGGCACTATTTGTGTACTTGCCCAGCGTTGTCTCATGGCGCTAAAACACACACACACACACACACACACACACACACACACACACACACACACACATATATATATATATATATATATATATATATATATATATATATATATATATATATATATATACTAGGAGCATGACCTGTTCTCAAGAGGCTGTGGAACACCCGGCTAGGAGAATGTTAGACTCACCTTGGTGTGGTTCTTCGAATATATATATATATATATATATATATATATATATATATATATATATATATATATATATATATATATATATATATCAGCATAGTCATGTACCCGGTGTGGTCTTGTGCACAAGCAGGAGTGTCAACAGTTAGTGTTAGTTTACCTCCGCTGGAGTTGGTTTTCTGTAGTTCGTTCACTTCATTTTCTCTGTTGCGACAAAACGTCTATATTGCCTGAACATTAGTGTTTGTTTCTGAGGAGATTGCTCAAGACTGGTAAAGAAAATACGAAACAATTGGCTGTAATTTTATATGCACCAGAAGTGGAATGTTTTGAACAGGATAATTGTTTTTTATGAATGTAATCTAATGTAACGGTTACATATCTATAAGAACTTACGGAAGGTATATATATATATATATATATATATATATATATATATATATATATATATATATATATATATATATATATATATATATGACTACCAAGCATTAATGTTTATACATAAAAAAAATGTTTAGAAGTTAATGCATCTCCACGACAATCATATACGCAGTAAAATATTTAATTAGTCTTATGCTTGGGTTAACATCTTTGGTTTGCCAATGAAGAGATAAACATGACATATTACATTCAATCGTTATACCTTAGCTGCCTCATATCGCCTTTTCTACAAAATCCTGTCATATACAGATTAGTATCACAGCACAGACGTTCACAACTATATTATTGTTAGAAAATATACAAAATGTATCATTACATTATACTTACACATGAAAATGAAAAACTACCGATACATTTCAACATTGAGCTGGTTCTCTTCACTCACCCAGACATTTACAACTGTGATCACACATATATACAAACAGACACGATATATATATATATATATATATATATATATATATATATATATATATATATATATATATATATATATTTCTTTTTCATACTATTCGCCATTTCCCGCATTAGCGAGGTAGCGTTAAGAACAGAGGACTGGGCCTTTGAGGGAATATCCTCACCTGGCCCCCTTCTCTGTTCCTTCTCTTGGAAAATTATATATATATATATATTGTATATGAACGCGCACTTCCATACAACATACAAACCTTTAATAGCCAGGCTCGAACCCGGGACCCCCTTGTAACAACTAACATTAATCATAAATACTATACGTACAAAATTTGAAAATTTATCAGTTAAAAGGAATACAAGAATGTGTCAAAGACATGCGTTCATTTCACTATAATACAAAGGCATTCTGGCTACGGCAACACACAGTGGGACAACATCAGAGTTTACAACACAAATCTGACACTATGGCAACACATCCCGTAGCTTAGAAGTTCACTTTCTGTTTCAAATCACATCTTTACGTAAAGCCCAACATACTATATCAATACATGTCATTCATCAAGCCTTGGCGTCATCTACAAACAAAAATCATTATATTTTCATAATATATTACATACTTATAACATTAATAATATATTTTCACGATATATTGTAGACATAACATTCATATTTTCATAACATATTGTACTTATGATATTAATAATTAGATCCCATCTGAATTTTGTTCGAAATCAGTTCGTAATCGCACAGTGGCAGGATAAATTATGTAAACTACTAATTTCCTGTGTGAAATAATAGAGATAAAACTACTAACTTTGTGGCGATCATTGTGAGTAGTTGATAACTTTATAACAGGAAAACAGACGGGAAAACCTAACAGTAGAGATACATGTATCATGGGTTTGACCCAGAGCTGTATGACACCCGTCTGTCCAAACCATGTTTATAGCAGTGAGGGTCCACACTTCAGGTCCTTCTGTGACCAACCAACCAACCTAACCAGAGCGAGGTTATGGCTGGGTGCAACCTAACCTAACACGAACTGTAATGCACAGCTCGCCAAGTTGGGGCTTGGCTGCCATCCTGTATAGATCATTCTTGTAATGCTGTATTAACCAATGCTGTAGGCCTTCCTGTAATCCCAGCTGTAGTCCATCTTGTGTTCTGGTATTGTGAAGGGATTTCGTTCGCTCATAACCACACATCTGGGACAGAGAGGGAAAAGATAACATATCAATTTAAGAACTGACTAACCATTTTCATAATAGGAAAAGAAACTGCTAGAATAAAATACACATGATAACGTTGAAAGTAATTAATGTCATTTGTGGCTTTGATCCATAATGATGGAAAAGGTTTCATGGAAAACGGGAACCTTTCACCGAAAAAGATGAGTAAGAAAGTTTCCAAAGAAACCCCCTCGGCTCCCGGGGCCAGAGAGAGAGAGAGAGAAATCCCTCTTACGTAAGGGTGGTGTCGCCGCCTTAGTCCAGCTGTGTGTCCACCCTTAACGGCGGCTGAATCACCGGCGCCATCATCATTGCCAGACTCCACCACTCCCGGACCCGTCTCGCTCTGTACATTTTTGTCACGATCTCTCTCTCTCTCTCTCTCTCTCTCTCTCTCTCTCTCTCTCTCTCTCTCTCTCTCTCTCTCTCTCTCTCTCTCATATATATATATATATATATATATATATATATATATATATATATATATATATATATATATATTATCCCTGGAGATGGGGAGAAAGAATACTTCCCACGTATTCCCTGCGTGTCGTAGAAGGCGACTAAAAGGGAGGGAGCAGGGGGCTGGAAATCCTCCCCTCTCATTTTTTTTTAATTTTCCAAAAGACGGAACAGAGAAGGGGGCCAGGTGAGGATATTCCCTCAAAAGCCCAGTCCTCTGTTCTTAACGCTACCTCGCTAATGCGGGAAATGGCGAATAAAATGGAGTATGGAATATATATATATATATATATATATATATATATATATATATATATATGTGTGTGTGTGTGTGTGTGTGTGTGTGTGTGTGTGTGTGTTTCACGAGATATGTAGGAAAGGGTTGTGTGTTGTTAGTCTATGTAGGTACTCAAGCAAAATACATACAATCAGTAAGCTACACATGAGGTGTTTTGTAGGGTATGTATGTCACATATTCATATGTGTAACATTATATACATAACATGTACATATTTTGCAAGACTTGCAGACTTCCCATCTATACACCATCACACCTAACCACAGTTAACCTAATCCAGTTTCATAGTCAAACTTCATATTCAAACTTCTTTCAATTGTATTTTCAAAATAATTTCACCACCACCATAATATGCCACGTGGTAAGCACGTGTTAACACCCCCTCTCCCCTCCCCCCACCTCCCACCTATTCCAGGATTCCCCCCCCCATATCAAGGGAAATGACGTCATCGGGTCCTGAACCAATGGCGGGAAGGCAAGATGAAAGCACACTGGCAAGGGCTAGTATATAGAGATGACGTCATCGGTTCCTGAACCAATGGCGGGAAGGCAAGATGAAAGCACACTGGCAAGGGTTAGTATACACAGCGGAATGCGGGGCGTTTAGGGTCATCATAATATCATTTTGACTACCTTTTCCTTGCGATCAACAATTTGTTCGTGTGGTGGTCATAAATTTGGCGGCTTTAATGACCTGGCCAAGTCGGTGGCTCCAAGCTGGAGGTGACGCAGTGAGCGTTTTACAGTTAACGAAGGTTTTCCTGGAAAGAGATGGGGGGGTAGAGCACAGCGGTTTCAATCGATGGTGTTTCCAGGACGGAGGATGGACGATCCCAGGCCGCCCAACCTCTCCTGGGAAAACCAGTGACGTCACTAGAAATTACCGAAAAATCACCGAAATGGAGAGAATTTTTTATTTATTTATTTTCATGTTCGATGTAAGCAATTCTTTGACTAGGATCGCTTGTTTAAAGAATGATTTAATTCAAAAAATTATAAATTACCGAAATTGTTGAAAGGGGCGATTAAATTTAACGAATTATAAATTACCGAAATTGTTTAATGGGTGATATAATCTAACAATTATGAATTACCGAAATAGGGATTTTTTTTTAATTCATGTTAGATATAAGCAATGTTTTTGGTTAGGATCCCTTGTTAAAACAGTGATTTGAATTAACGACAACGTTGAGCGTAACGCATTACGTTGAGCGATGTTCACCAACAATATAGGAAAACTTTTACCTTACGTAATTTCACTAAATTATATGAAGACGTGGCGGTATGTGTGTGTGTGTGTGTGTGTGTGTGTAGTATATCGGATTTATAGTGGATGTAAATAGAACATCTGTGTCTGCAGCTTTAATGGCTATACGTGTGTGTATATGAACGTCTGTAATTTTTTTCTCGAACATTCTCTGCATTACAATTTATTCCAGACATTATCAATTCACTCCATTCATGATGACTCTTATAATCTATAAGTACTTCTTTATATGATAAGTTCTTTAATTAATTTATCGTTACGTCTGGTTGTTGTGTTTATTGTTACGTCTGGTTGTTGTGTTTATTGTTACGTCTGGTTGTTGTGTTTATTGTTACGTCTGGTTGTTGTGTTTATCGTTACGTCTGGTTGTTGTGTTTATTGTTACGTCTGGTTGTTGTGTTTATTGTTACGTCTGGTTGTTGTGTTTATTGTTACGTCTGGTTGTTGTGTTTATTGTTACGTCTGGTTGTTGTGTTTATTGTTACGTCTAGTTGTTGTGTTTATTGTTACGTCTGGTTGTTGTGTTTATTGTTACGTCTGGTTGTTGTGTTTATTGTTACGTCTGGTTGTTGTGTTTATTGTTACGTCTGGTTGTTGTGTTTATTGTTTATTGTTTATTGGAAGTCCTACAGCGTTTCCCTATAACTCAACACTTAATTTTCGTATCAAGTTAGCTGTCCTGCTCCTCCTCTGGACATTCTCTTTTAACTCTAACCTTCACTAAACCTGAGAAGTATATTCTTGTTTTGACCTTCGCTGGATGTGAACAGTTTGGCTGAATATTACCTTACCCAAATATTTCAGTGATATTCTAATATTTGCCAGAAGACAGTCTGTCTTCCGTAATTTTAGGAGAGAAATTTTTATATCTTAAATATTCATTCTCAGAGGAACTGATGAAGTGCCTGTATGACAGTAATATGTGACCTTGGCGATAGATTATAGATGATGTCAACTCCTATAGATATGGTTGCGAGGCGTGGGCTATAGCTGGAGTTGTGCGCAGGAGGGTGGATGTGCTGGAAATGAGATGTTTGAGGACAATATGTGGTGTGAGGTGGTTTGATCGAGTAAGTTATGAAAGGGTAAGAGAGATGTGTGGTAATAAAAAGAGTGTGGTTGAGAGAGCAGAAGAGGGTGTGTTGAAATGGTTTGGGCACATGGAGAGAATGAGTGAGGAAAGATTGACAGAGAGGATATATATATATATATATATATATATATATATATATATATATATATATATATATATATATATATATATATATATATATATATATATATATATATATATATATATATATATATATATATATATATTTCTTTCTTTTAAACTATTTGCCATTTCCCGCGTTGGCGAGGTAGCGTTAAGAACAGAGGACTGGGCCTTTTTTGGAATATCCTCACCCGGCCCCCTCTGTTCCTTCTTTTGGAAAATTAGAAAAAAAAAAAAACGAGAGGGGAGGATTTCCAGCCCCCCGCTCCCTCCCCTTTTAGTCGCCTTCTACGACACGCAGGGAATACGTGGGAAGTATTCTTAATCCCCTATCCCCAGGGATAATATATATATATATATATATATATATATATATATATATATATATATATATATATATATATATATATATAGCGTTAAGAACAGAAGAGTGAGCCTTGGAGGGTATGTCTAGGTTATTATCTCTACCATGCACCATCTGTCTAGGCTATTATCTCTACCATGCACCATCTGTCTAGGCTATTATCTCTACCATGCATCATCTGTCTAAGCTGTTACCTCTACCATGCACCATCTGTCCAGGGTGTTATCTCTACCATGCACCATCTGTCTAGGCTATTACCTCTACCATGCACCATCTGTCTAGGCTATCATCTCTACCATGCACCATCTGCCTAGGATATTATCTTTTCTACCATGCACCATCTGTCAAGGCTATCATTTTACCATGCACCATCTGTCTAGGCTATTATATCTACCATGCACCATCTGTCTAGGCTGTTACCTCTTCCATGTACCATGTCTAAGCTATTATCTCTACCATGCACCATCTGTCTAGGGTACTATCTCCTCTACAATGCACCATCTGCCTAGGCTAATATTTCTACCATGTACCATCTGTCTAGGCAATTATCTCTACCATGCACCATCTGTCTAGGCTATGGTCTCTACCATGCACCATCTGTCAAGGGTATCATCTCTACCATGCACCATCTGTGTAGGCTATTATCTACCACGGACCAACTGTCTAGGCTATTATCTCTACCATACACCATCTGTCTAGGCTCTCTACCATGCACCATCTGTCTAGGCTATTATCTCTCCCATGCACCAACTGTACCAGCGGGTCCCGCTTGTCGTATGTACCATTTATGTAACATTTACCAAGTACACCATCTTGCACCAACCAGACTCACTTTCACGCCTACCATACGTATATACATACATACACACATACATACATACATATATACATAAATACATACATACATATTCGCCCTTTATATCAGTTTATTTCATACATATTCGCCATTTCCCGCGTTAGCAAGGTAGCGTTCAAAACAGAGGACTGAGCCTTAGAGGGTATATCCTCACTTGGCCCCCCTTCTCTGTTCCGTCTTTTGGAACATTAAATACAGGAGGGGAGGATTTCCAGCCCCCTCGCTCCCTCCACCTTTTAGTCGCCCTGCCGCTCCCTCCACCTTTTAGTCGCCCCGTACGACACGCAGGGAAATACGTGGGTGAGGGTAAGTGTTCTTCTTTTCTCCCGTCACCCGCTCGTATAATCTTGTCTATAGCTTAACAATTCTCAGTGTAATTATGTGTGCTCTCAACTTCCTGGCTTGATGTGAATATTAACACAATGATCAAAAGTCCACCTGGACACCATCACCAGAGGACAAGGTTAGCGTCCAGGTACGACTGTCAAGAAAGATCCTTCAACAGGAAGTTTAAGATGGCTGGGTAATTTTCATTTTTTTTCCCCTGATTCTACCTTTCTAAATGATCGTTCAAGTATTATTTCTTTTTTTATTGAGCGAGCAAGGTTCTATGGCCGTGTGGAGAGGGGATGATAAATAATTATTAGCGGAATAATTAAGTGCGAGGCAGAGGTGTGTGAAGTGTGAGAACTTGCAAATACATATAAACAAGAACTGAAAGTGTTCGTCATATGTTTTTTTTCTCTCTAGCGATGAAAACTGTATCATTCCAGCTGGATGCCTGGATCGCCAGCTTCCACAACAAAGGTTGTGGTGTGTATGAACACAGACTGGGGACTTCCTGATTGATCAATCAGTAAGAATGGACAGATTCCGACAGCTTCCTTTGTTGATCAATCAGTTGAAAAAAAAATAACCCTTTCCCCTTGATTCCTAGTGAACTCATATGGACTAGAAACTTTAACCTTCCAATCCTTGTTTGGCTAGGAAAAAAAGAGAGAAAAAAAAGCCACCTTCCTTAAATCCTTGAATGGCTATATGTAAAACACCTCCACTATCACTACCACCTCCTCCTCCTTCTTCTCCTTCTTGGTTCCTGGCTGACGGGAAGTCGCTGGTGACGACATAATCAGGTTTAGTCCAACTTATGTTTTTTTCCTAAAGCAAAATTTTAAGGCACACGTAATAATTCTTTCCTTGTATCTTTGACCTGTTTTTTTCCGTCTGGCGTATTGCCGAGAGAGAGAGAGAGAGAGAGAGAGAGAGAGAGAGAGAGAGAGAGAGAGAGAGAGAGAGAGAGAGAGAGAGAGAGAGAGAGAGAGAGAGAGCTTTACTTGGCTATTCTTTTCCTTCATTGCTTTAGAAGGATATATATATATATATATATATATATATATATATATATATATATATATATATATATATATATATATATATATATTCGCCATTTCCCACGCTAGCAAGGTAGCGTTAAGAACAGAGGACTGAGCCTTAGAGGGAATATCCTCACTTGGCCCCCTTCTCTGCTCCTTCTTTTTGAAAATTTAAAACGAGAGGGGAGGATTTAATTATCATCATTATCATTATCATCATCATTATTAACAGGAATATTATCAGTGGAAATTCGACAGATTTGTGCCTATTTGATGAACAGAGGTTTAAGAAAAGAATTTATTCAAATTTATGAACCTTAAAAAATCAAAACGTAAAAAAAATATAATATCAGGCCCCGAAACTACTCATTGTTCAATGGTTTTCTTGAATGCGTATTTTACGCAAACTTAAACCAAACGTATTGAACCCACTATCCACATTTTCGCCATTCGTGTAATATAATTTCCCCCATATTGTCAAAATATACTTTTCAAAGTAATTCCCTAAAACCATGTCGGTCTTTGCCATACAGAAACTATTAACTACCAATTACTTTAGTATAATATGAACTTAAGAATGTGAAACAAAAAAAATGATTTTGATAATGAGAATTTTGATAATGAGAATTTTGATAATGAGAATTTTCATAATAAGAATTTTCATAATGATAATTTTGATAATGATAATTTTGATAATGGGAATTTTTTGACATTGTGTATCCTGTAATGTAATAGTTCCGTGCAAGATGTTTGGTGTGTGGTATGATGGATAACGCGTCCTCTCTGTCAGTTCGTGTGTCACCCACGAATGAGAAATGGTTCTACATTGCTTCCTCCTGCCATCCCACTGACCTGCCTGCGTCAGGGTGACGGTAGCACATGGAAAGCTTGAGCAATCCGGACTTCCCCACACCAACCCCACCATGACCACCCTCCACCACGCCCCGCCCTCCACCACCACGCCCCGCCCACCACCACGAGGGTAGAAATGCAGTATGTAGGCAACCCCGCCACACAAGGTGACGGGGAACTCTGAATTTTGATGCGCGTTTAAAATTGGTCTTGTGTTGTTGTTGCTGCTGCTGTTTGTGTGAATATATAAAGAAAAGAATCATTTATCTACTCATGGAAATGATTTACACGACAGATTTCATTGCTACATTTATGCAAAGCAATCATGAAAGATATACATGAAGGGGAAGCTCTTCCCGTGAACCCTATTTTAGAACATGTCTATGTAAGAGAAATATATCCTCTGAAACGTAGTCAAACTGTATATCAAAATATAATTAAAAGAATCATTTGTTCACCAACAGCATAATTATACGCGTACACCATAACATATAGCTAGAGGCGATATGATCGGGGCCTGAACATGCAGGAGGGTGAAAGGAGGGCAGGGAATGGAGTGAATTGGAGCGATGTGGTATACCGGGGTTGACGTGCTGTCAGTGGATTGAATCAGGGCATGTGAAGCGTCTGGGGTAAACCATGGAAAGCTGTGTAGGTATGTATATTTGCGTGTGTGGACGTATGTATATACATGTGTATGGGGGGGGGGTTGGGCCATTTCTTTCGTCTGTTTCTTTGCGCTACCTCGCAAACGCGGGAGACAGCGACAAAGTATAAAATGAAAAAAAAAAAAAAAATATATATATATATATATATATATATATATATATATATATATATATATATATATATATATATATATATATATATATCCCTGGGGATAGGGGAGAAAGAATACTTCCCACGTATTCCCTGCGTGTCGTAGAAGGCGACTAAAAGGGGAGGGAGCGGGTAGCTGGAAATCCTCCCCTTTCTTGTTTTTTTTTAATTTTCCAAAAGAAGGAACAGAGAAGGGGGCCAGGTGAGGATATTCCCTCTAAGGCCCAGTTCTCTGTTCTTAACGCTACCTCGCTAACGCGGGAAATGGCAAATAGTGTGAAAAAAAAAAAAAAAAAAAAATATATATATATATATATATATATATATATATATATATATATATATATATATATATATATATATATATCATACTTTGTCGCTGTCTCCCCCGTTAGCCAGGTAGCGCAAGGAAGCAGACGAAAGAATGGCCCATCCCACCCACACACACACACACACACACACACACACACACACACACACATATATATATATATATATATATATATATATATATATATATATATATATATATATATATATATATTATCCCTGGGAATACGGGAGTAAGAATACTTCCCACGTATTCACTGCGTGTCGTAGAAGGCGACTAAAAGGGGAGGTAGCGGGGGGCTGGAAATCCTCCCCTCTCGTTTTTTTTTAATTTTCCAAGTGAAGGAACAGAGTGGGGCCAGGTGAGGATATTCTAAAAAAAGGTCCAGTCCTCTGTTCTTAGCGCTACCTCGCTAACGCGGGAAATGGCGAATAGTCTAAAAGAAAGAAAAAAAAAGAAAAAAATATATATATATATATATATATATATATATATATATATATATATATATATTTTTTTTTATTTTTTTTTTTGCTTTGTCGCTGTCTCCCGCGTTTGCGAGGTAGCGCAAGGAAACAGACGAAAGAAATGGCCCAACCCACCCCCATACACATGTATATACATACGTCCACACACGCAAATATACACACCTACACAGCTTTCCATGGTTTACCCCAGACGCTTCACATGCCCTGATTCAATCCACTGACAGCACGTCAACCCCGGTATACCACATCGCTCCAATTCACTCTATTCCTTGCCCTCCTTTCACCCTCCTGCATGTTCAGGCCCCGATCACACAAAATCTTTTTCACTCCATCTTTCCACCTCTAATTTGGTCTCCCTCTTCTCCTCGTTCCCTCCACCTCCGACACATATATACTCTTGGTCAATCTTTCCTCACTCATTCTCTCCATGTGCCCAAACCATTTCAAAACACCCTCTTCTGCTCTCTCAACCACGCTCTTTTTATTTCCACACATCTCTCTCACCCTTACGTTACTTACTCGATCAAACCACCTCACACCACACATTGTCCTCAAACATCTCATTTCCAGCACATCCATCCTCCTGCGCACAACTCTGTCCATAGCCCACGCCTCGCAACCATACAACATTGTTGGAACCACTATTCCTTCAAACATACCAATTTTTGCTTTCCGAGATAATGTTCTCGACTTCCACACATTCTTCAAGGCTCCAGAATTTTCGCCCCCTCCCCCACCCTATGATCCACTTCCGCTTCCATGGTTCCATCCGCTGCCAGATCCACTCCCAGATATCTAAAACACTTCACTTCCTCCAGTTTTTCTCCATTCAAACTCACCTCCCAATTGACTTGACCCTCAACCCTACTGTACCTAATAACCTTGCTCTTATTCACATTTACTCTTAACTTTCTTCTTTCACACACTTTACCAAACTCAGTCACCAGCTTCTGCAGTTTCTCACATGAATCAGCCACCAGCGCTGTATCATCAGCGAACAACAACTGACTCACTTCCCAAGCTCTCTCATCCCCAACAGACTTCATACTTGCCCCTCTTTCCAAAACTCTTGCATTCACCTCCCTAACAACCCCATCCATAAACATATATATATATATATATATATATATATATATATATATATATATATATATATATATATATATTATCCCTGGGGATAGGGGAGAAAGAATACTTCCCACGTACTCCCTGCGTGTCGTAGAAGGCGACTAAAAGGGGAGGGAGCGGGGGGCTGGAAATCCTCCCCTCTCGTTTTTTTTTTTTTTTAATTTTCCAAAAGAAGGAACAGAGAATTGGGCCAGGTGAGGGTATTCCCTCAAGGCCCAGTCCTCTGTTCTTAACGCTACCTCGCTAATGCGGGAAATGGCGAATAGTTTGAAAGAAAAGAAAGAAAGATATATATATATATATATATATATATATATATATATATATATATATATATATATATATATAAACGCCAACACACGCACAGATACATACCTATACATTTCAACGTATACATACATATAGATATATATATATATATATATATATATATATATATATATATATATATATATATATATATATATATATATATATATATATATATATATATATATATGAACCAAGTGCATAGGAACGCACACCTTCATAGAACACGCAAGCCTCAAACAGCCAGGATCGAACCCGGGACACCTGTGCCACAGGAGGGAATGCTACCGCTACTGCTACTGGCTAATAGAAAATAAATATGTTCTATAAAGGTGCGCGTTCCTATGCACTTTGTTCATATTCACATACATCCTCATTGTACGGTTGGGTTGGGTAAAATGCTATCTGCTGGCTATGTGCGCCCGTTGGGAAATAACCGGTGTAGACCCCGTTGCTCACCAACGTGAGAGGAAGGGTATTCGAGTACATAGTATTCGAATAGCTATTTCCTATTAGCCAAGCCCATAACCTAGCGGTAACATTCCCGCCTGTGGCACAGGGGTCCCGGGTTCGATCCTTCTGTTGGAGGTTTGTATGATTATATATATATATATATATATATATATATATATATATATATATATATATATATATATATATATATATATATATATATATATATTATCCCTGGGGATAGGGGAGAAAGAATAATTCCCACATATTCCCTGCGTGTCGTAGAAGGCGACTAAAAGGGGAGGGAGCGGGGGGGGGGGGGGCTGGAAATCCTCCCCTCTCATTTGTAAGTTTCCAAAAGAGGGAACAGAGAAGGAGGCCAAGTGAGGATATTCCTCAAAGGCTCAGTCCTCTGTTCTCAACGCTACCTCGCTACCGTGGGAAACTGCGAATAGTATAAATAAATAAATACTTCCCACGTATTCCCTGCGTGTCGTAGAAGGCGACTAAAAGGGGAGGGAGCGGGTGGCTGGAAATCCTCCCCTTTCTTGTTTTTATTAATTTTCCAAAAGATGGAACAGAGAAGGGGGTCAGGTGAGGATTTCCCTCTAAGGCCCAGTTCTCTGTTCTTAACGCTACCTCGCTAATGCGGGAAATGGCAAATAGTATGGAAAAAAAAAAAAAAAAAATATATATATATATATATATATATATTTATATATATATATATACATTTGCTGCAAACGCAAATCGTAAATTGACCTATACATGGGCCACTGCTTCAGAGGATAATGACGCAAATGCGTTACTGTAACTAATTCATCCTCAGTAAGAGAAAAAATGTTTCTTGGGGAAAAAGAAAGACAGGAAAAATTCAAACAGTACGCCGCGAACATCGGGAAAATGTGGGTTGAATATACAGTATGGATGAATATTGTAAATATTATGTTGATCGCCATTTCTCTGTAGTTATCTGAGGGGGTTTCGTAACCCAGTTGATCAGTTTTAGAATGATACAAATGGGAAGTGAACATTGAAACGAATGATTAATGTCAGTATATCCAAGCGTAACATGGACCTTGACTGTGAATATAGTCACCAACTTTAATGAGAGTTGATCATATATATCGTGGGACCTCAAATATCAAAGAGATAAGTCATTCAAGAAACAGGTGGCATGCAAGCTGTTAAGTGACAAGACATATTACTTAAGAATTTCGTCAAAATCTAATTATTTAAGTCAAGTATAATCAGGACATATTACCAGCTTTTCATTACTTACAAATATTTGACATGGGTGAGCAGGTTAGGCACGAGTTCCTTCCTAATTCTACAAGGTCTATGATTATTAGTGTTGCAAAATCTTAAGGCCCTCTGCCTCAAATTGTTACCCCGAGTTATGATTTGATCGTCTTACCCGGTCAATATTTTGTCCAGTCACATCCACCTATATAATCTATCCATATAAGACAGAAATTGTAGTTTAAGAAAATAAAATACCTTGTAGAAGTAGTTAACTGATAAACGGGAATTTTGTCCAGTCAGATCCACCTATAATTTATCCATATATGACAGAAATTGCAGCTTAAGAAAAAAAATACCTTGTAGAAGTAAACTGAAAACGGGAATTATACATAACGGAAAATGTTTCAAAAAGGAACAGCTCGAACAGTTTTTCATCTACAGAATAACAGTAATGGGTCTGTTGTTCTCTGTTGCAATGTTCCTTCCCCTTGCGTCAGTCTGTCAATTACAGTTCATCTATTGAGGATCGTAACCATAAGTTCACAATGATCTTACAAACCATATACTAAAAGCAGCTGCTAGAGCGTGGTTCTCCACCACACCAGCTTATGTTACTAGTGCTTCACAAATATTCTCAGTACATTTGTTGGTCGAGGTTAAAGGTCATATCTTTCGTAAATGATCTAGTAACACATTGCCTAACTAATATCAATAAGGTAGGCAAAAGCTTAAAAAAAAGAAAACGGTAATTTAAAGCCTGCACCATTTTTTTCGTCGCCTACTTACATTTCATAAATACGGAGAGTGGTGGACTTGGAGGAGGTTCTCATTCTTCCTCGTGTAGAGGTTTGAAGGAGAATTGGGTTTGGAGGGTCCTACCACAGGAGAGCATCCGGGGAAGTGTAGAGGAACTGTTGCTTTCATCCTGACGAGAGTCGGCAGCAGGTTCTGCGCCAGGTGGCTCCGAGCTGAGCAAGTATTTGTTACACTCTTCTCTTGTTTCTTCCGCGCAGCCCTGCTCCACTGGGAGAGCCTCCACAGCAGTGGGGGTTAATTCAGTGGGTAATGCTTCGACAGGCGGCATAGCGAGCTTCTGTGTTTCAGCGTAAGACGGAGGTGGCATTTCGTTCTGGATTTCCGAGTATACGGGTGGAAGGTCCAGGTCAATCTCTGTGTTGCATTCGTCCGTCGGTGGGATGCTCCTCACGACCGTAATGGTTCGGACGGGTTGCGTAGTCCTCTTGCGACGATACCAGCATCGGCAGCACACGCTGATCACGAAGAGGATGGCACCAACTGGTATGAAGATGATATGTTGTCTGCTGTAATTACCCCCGTAGTCGTAACGGCTTACCTCATAGTTTGGGGATAAACCTGAGAAGACGCTCATATCTGGCTCTTGGAAAGGATATGGGTTCATTCGAGCACTCTTCCCCGAGGATTGTGAGGATATCGAAGTTAAATTCGATCCCGTTGGTCAGGTTACACACGAGAAAGGGATCCCAAGTTCGGTTGATGTTTATCGTGGTATTGCCCACCAGCCTCACCTGCAGCATCGCCCCGACAATGCTGTAGCTGATCTCGTACCACTGTTGACCCCTGATATCCTTCAACTCTGTGTTGTTTCCCAAGTCTTCACTGACGTTCACAAGGTAAGTGTAAGTCAAATTACATGGTTCTGAACGTATTTTAATCACTGCAGTTTCATCGGTGGGGTTGAATAACACTTTCTCATACTTGTGCAGAGAGACAACATTGCTAAACATTGGGCAGACCACCTTCAGCGACGAGGCTAAGTTAGGCAGAACACACACCACCAGCAGGCAAGGCACCACGACCCACACACTCCCCATAGTTCTGTAGACACCAGCGTTCGCTGCTGGACCTCTGCTTTCCCTGTTGACCATAAAAGTAAGACTAACTGGTCAAAATGATTATAAACAGCTGCAGTATGAACCCCAGCAGTACGTGTGGTCAGACTTGTTAACTCGTTCTCGTCTTACTCTACACTGTAGCCTCGCACGACGTGTGGAGGTGGTGTGGTTCGCCTCGAAAGCCGCTGGACCGAAGCGGCAACTGTACCGTGCACAGGATGTTGCCTTGTGATATTTTCGGCGAAATCGTGGGAGAGAGTTGCGCCATCGCGTCGACAAGAAAAGTGTATCAGTAAGATTATGGAAATATGATATATAAAAAAGAACTCATTTTCGATACTTCCACTTTCCCAGTAATGACGGCAAATGAACTAGGTTACGTTCGTCGGCAACATTTACGTTTCTGAGTAGATCACACCGCGTGACGTCACTGTGATACCTGGAACCTTGGGGTTAGCACGTTGTAAGATCGCGGGGTTTATTTATCAAACTTACATGATAATGAGGGTAAGTGAAGGACACCACTACGTTACATGACCGTGCAACGACGGGGAAATTGATGGACTTCTTCCCGTATACGTTGAAGGCAAAATGATTGCGTTCGAGCGCCTCATCAAAATGAAATTATATCAAAAGTAGCGTCCAGCTATATGAAATGTTGCAACAGCTGTTTGCAGGTGACACATACCTGGCTCAGCAGAGAATGTGTATGTTTGAGTACACTGAAGAGAGTAGAGACTTGATACATACACAGTGTGAGGACACAGGGATACACTTCTCCCCAGTGCACACAATCACAAACAGTCACATGAATTATTATATCACGAGATGTGGTCCCACGAGTGTATAAGTCCTTTTCCGTAGGCCTATGCTATATATATATATATATATATATATATATATATATATATATATATATATATATATATATATATATATAACATTATATATAACATTATCCCTGGGGATAGGGGAGAAAGAATACTTCCCACGTATTCCCTGCGTGTCGTAGAAGGCGACTAAAAGGGGAGGAAGCGGGGGGCTGGAAATCCTCCCCTCTTTTTTTTTTCTTTTTTTTAATTTTCCAAAAGAAGGAACAGAGAAGGGGGCCAGGTGAGGATATTCCCTCAGAGGCCTACTCCTCTGTTCTTAACGCTACCTTGCTAATGCGGGAAATGGCGAATAGTTTGAAAGAAAAGAAAAGAAATATAAATATATATATATATATATATATATATATATATATATATATATATATATATATATATGTATATCCCTGGGGATAGGGGAGAAAGAATACTTCCCACGTATTCCCTGCGTGTCGTAGAAGGCGACTAAAAGGGGAGGGAGCGGGGGGCTGGAAATCTTCCCCTCTCGTTTTTTTTTTTTTTTGATTTTCCAAAACAAGGAACAGAGAAGGGGGCCAGGTGAGGATATTCCCTCCAAGGCCCAGTCCTCTGTTCTTAACGCTACCTCGCTAACGCGGGAAATGGCAAATAGTTTGAAAGAAAAAGATATATATATATATATATATATATATATATATATATATATATATATTGGAAAGGATCACAATTTTGCGCGTGATCAAGATATTCGTATGAGTCCACGGGGAAAATGAAACATTTTTCGTGTTTCATTTTCCCCGTGGACTCGTAGGAATATATATATATATATATATATATATATATATATATATATATATATATATATATATATATATATATATATACATATATATACTAGCTGTGGTTTCAGTGCATTATACATGACAGCTAGAGACTGAGTGTGAACGAATGTGGCCTTTGTTGTCTTTTCTTGGCGCTACCTCGCGCACATGCGGGGGAAGGGAGTTGTCATTTCATGGGTGGCGGGATAGCGACGGGAATGAATAAAGGCAGCAAGTATATGTGCATGTGTATATATGTATATGTCTGTGTATGTATATATATGTATGCGTTGAAATGTGTAGGTATGTATATTTGCGTGTGTGGACGTATATGTATATACATGTGTATGTGGGTGGGTTGGGCCATTCTTTCGTCTGTTTCCTTGCGCTACCTCGCTAACGCGGGAGACAGCGACAAAGTAAAATTATAATGATAATAATAATGATGATAATATATATATATATATATATATATATATATATATATATATATATATATATATATATATATATATTCTATTTATTATACTTTGTCGCTGTCTCCCGCGTTGGCCAAACCCCCCCCCCACATATACATGTATATACATACACGTCCACACACGCACATGCACATGCCTATACATTTCAACGTATACATACATATACATACACAAACATATACATATATACACATGTATATATTCATACTTGCTGTCTTTATTCATTCCCGTCGCTACCCCGCCACACATGAAAAAACATCCCCCCTCCCCCTGCGAGATAGTGCTGTCACTAGCTGTCATGTGTAATGCACCGAAACCACAGCTCCCTTTCCACATCCAGGCCCCACAGACTTTCCATGCTTCACATGCCCTGGTTCAATCCATTGAACTCCACATCGTTCCAATTCACTCTATTCTTTGCACACCTTTCACCCTCCTCCATGTTCAGGTCCCGATCGCTCAAAATCTTTTTCACGCCATCCTTCCACCTCCAATTTGGCCTCCCACTTCTCCTCGTTCCCTCCATCTACGACACATATATCCTCTTTGTCAATCTTTCCTCACTCATTCTCTCTATGTGACAAGACCATTTCAATACACCCTCTTCCGCTCTCTCAACCACACTCTTTTTATTACAACACATCTTAAGAAAGATTACTTACTCGATCAAACCACCTCACACCACATATTGTCCTCAAGCATCTCATTTCCAACACATCCACCCTCCTCCGCATAATCCTATCTATAGCCCATGCCTCGCAACCATCTAACATTGCTGGAATTACTATTCCTTCAAACTACCCATTTTTGCTCTCCGAGATAACGTTCTCGCCTTCCACACATTCTTGAACGCTCCCAGAACCTTCGCCCCCTCCCCCACCATCTTTGACTCACTTCCGCTTCATTGATTCCATCCGGGGCTAAATCCACTCCCAGACATCTAAAACACTTCACTTCCTCCAGTTTTTCTCCATCTAAACTTACCTCCCAGTTAACTTCTCATTCAACCCTTCTGAACCTAATAACATTACTCGTATTCACATTTACTCTCAGCTTTCTTTTTCACACACTTTACCAAACTCAGTCACCAGCTTCTGCAGTTTCTCTCCCGAACCAGCCACCAGCGCTGTATCTTCAGCGAACAACAACTGACTCACTTCCCAAGTGCTCTCTTCTTCAACAGACTGCATACTTGCCCCTTTCTCCACAGCTCTTGCATTCACCTCCCTAACAACCCCATCCATAAACAAATCAAGCAACCATAGAGACATCACGCACCCCTGCCGCAAACCGACATTCACTTGCAACCAATCACTTTCCTCTCTTCTCTACTCGTACACATACCTTACATCCTTAGTAAAACCCTATTCACTGCTTCTAGCAACTTAGCTCCCACAACATATACTCTTAGTACCTACCACAAAGCATCTCTATCAACCCTATCATATACCTTCTACAGATCCATAAACGCTACATACAAATCCATCTGTTTTTCTAAGTATTTATCACATACATTCTTCAAAGCAAACACTTGATCCACACATCCTCTACCACTTCTGAACCACACTGCTCTTCCCCAGTTTGATGCTCTGTACATGCCTTTATCCCTCTCAATCAATACCTTCCCATATGATTTCCCAGGAATACTCAACAAACCCATACCTCTGTAATTTGAACACTCACCTTTATCCCCTATGCCTGTATACAATGGCACTACGCATGCATTCCGCCAGTCCTCAGGCACTTTACCATGAACCATACATACATTGAATATTCTTACAAACCAATCAACGACACAGTCACCCCCTTTTCTTAATAAATTCCACTACAATACCATCCAAACCCACCTCCTTGCCGGCTTTCATCTTCCGCAAAGCTTTCACTAGCTCTTTTCTGTTTACCAAATCATTCTCCCTGGCCCTCTCACTTCGCAAACCATCTCGACCAAAACACCCTATATTTGCCACTGTATCATCGAACACACTCAACAAATCTTCAAAATACTCACTCCATCTCCCCACTTCACCACTACTTGTTATTGCCTCCCTATTTGTCCCCTTCACCGATGTTCCCATTTATTCTCTTGTCTTACGCACTTTCTTTACCTCCTTCCAAAACATCTTTTTATTCTCCCTAAAATTTAATGATACTCCCTCACACCAACTCTCATTTGCCCTCTTTTTCACCTCTTGAACCTTTCTCTTGACCTCCTGCAGTTTTCTTTTTTACATCTCCCAGTCATTTGCACTAATATATATATATATATATATATATATATATATATATATATATATATATATATATATATATATATATATATATCTTTTTCTTTCTTTCATACTATTCGCCATTTCCCGCGTTAGCAAGGTAGCGTTAAGAACAGAGGACTGGGCCTCTGAGGGAATATCCTCACCTGGCCTCGTTCTCTGTTCCTTCTTTTGGAAAATCAAAAAAAAATGAGAGGGGAGGATTTCCAGCCCCCCGCTCCCTCCCCTTTTAGTCGCCTTCTACGACACGCAGGGAATACGTGGGAAGTATTCTTTCTCCCCTATCCCCAGGGATAATATAAATATACACACACATATATATATATATATATATATATATATATATATATATATATATATATACACATATGTGTATATATATATATATATATATATATATATATATATATATATATATATATATATATATATTGGAAAGGATCACAATTTTGCGCGTGATCAAGATATTCTTATGAGTCCACGGGGAAAATGAAACGCGAAAAATTCCCAAGTGCACTTTCGTGTAATAATCACATCATCAGGGGAGACACAAGAGAGGAATATAACTATAATTTGGAATATAACTATAATTTGGTAAACATGTGATTGTCCAAAACATGTTTTGGACAATCACATGTTTACCAAATGGCGTCCTAGCTTCGTCCTTCGATGTATATCAACTGACTGTTATATTCCTCTCTTGTGTCTCCCCTGATGATGTGATTATTACACGAAAGTGCACTTGGCAACTTTTCGCGTTTCATTTTCCCCGTGGACTCATAGGAATATATATATATATATATATATATATATATATATATATATATATATATATATATATATATATATATATATATGTGTGTGTGTGTGTGTATATATATATATATATGGAAAGGAGACTTGTGTCAGGAAGTACCAGGAGAGATTGAGTGAAGAATGGAAAAAGGTGAGAGTAATGACGCAAGGGGAGTGGGGGAGGAATGGATGTATTTTGGGAGGCAATGATGGCTTGCGCAAAAGATGCTTGTGGCATGAGAAAGGTAGGAGGTGGGCAGATTAGAAAGGGTAATGAGTGGTGGGACGAAGAAATAAGATTGTTAGTGAAAGAGAAGAGAGAGGCGTTTGGACGATTTTTGCAGGGAAGTAGTGCGAATGACTGAGAGATTTATAAAAGAAAGATGCAAGAGATCGAGAGAAAGGTGCAAAAGGTGAAAAAAAGGGCAAATAAGAATTGGGGTGAGAGAGTATCATTAGATTTTAGGGAGAATAAAAAGACGTTTTGGAAAGAGGTAAATAAAGTGCATAAGACAAGAGAACAAATGGGAACATCGTAAAGGGGGATAATGGGGAGGTAATAACAAATAGTGGTGAAGTGAGAAGGAGATGGAGTGAGTATTTTGAAGGTTGTTGAATGTGTTAGATGATAGAGTGGCAGATATAGGGTGTTTTGGTCGAGGCGGTGTGCGAAGTGAGAGGGCCAGCGAGAATAATTTGGTAAACAGAGAAGAGGTAGGGAAAGCTTTGCGGAAGATGAAAGCCGGCAAGGCAGCGAGTTTGGATGGTATTGCAGTGGATTTCATTTTCAAAAATGGGGGTGAGTGTGTTGTTGACTGGTTTGTAAGGATATTCAACGTATGTATGCTTCATGGTAAAGTGCGTGAGGATTGGCGGAATGCATGCATAGTGCCATTGTACAAAGGCAAAGGGAATAAAGGTGAGTGTTCGAATTACAGAGGTATAAGTTTGTTGAGTATTCCTGGGAAATTGTATGGGAGGGTATTGATTGAGAGTGTAGAGGCATGTATTAAGCATCAGATTGGGGAAGAGAAGTATGTTTTTAGAAGTAGTAGAAACTGTGTGGATCGGTTGTTTACAGAATATATGCGACAAGTACTTAGAAAAACAGATGGATTTGTATGTAGCATTTATGGATCTGGAGAAGGCATAGGATAGAGTTGATAGAGATGCTCTCTGGAAGGTATTAAGAATATATGGTGTGGGAGGTAAGTTGTTAGAAGCAGTGAAAAGTTTTTATCGAGGATGTAAGGCATGTGCACGTGTAGGAAGAGAGGAAAGTGATTGGTTCTCAGTGAATGTAGGTTTGCGGCAGGGGTGTGTGATGTCTCCATGGTTGTTTAATTTGTTTATGGATGGGGTTGTTAGGGAGGTGAAGATAGGAGTTTCGGAGAGAGGGGCAAGTATGCAGTCTGTTGTGGATACACCCTCTTCTGCTCTCTCAACTACACTCTTTTTATTACCACACATCTCTCTTACCCTTTCATTACTTACTCGATCAAACCACCTCACACCACATATTGTCCTCAAACATTTCATTTCCCAACACATCCACCCTCCTCCGCACAACCCTATCTATTGCTCTTATATTTGGTACTTCAGTGATGCACAGAAACAACTCTCCACACCTTGGCAAACAAAAACCATGCCTTTCACAAGCTGATTCTCAAGCTTGATTGCGTAATGGATCTTGTTAAAGCCATGTTGTTGGAAAGTGCGACCATCAGACTACTGTGAGATGATATCTGGTCACAGAGAATATAGATACCTCTGCTACGTACATGGCATACAAAGATGGAAGGAAATTATCGTTTATGTTTACTTCCTTTATTTGATTTCTCTTTCCTGGACGGTCTAATAGATGAGGTGCAAACTTGAGAAGGAGAAAGCAGCTTACCTAGATCTAAGCCTTTGTGTATCAAGTCAATCCACTCTGACTCAAAGAAAAAAAAAGACGTGCACGGCTGCGCAGGCCGATTTGTGACGTCACGCGGCACCGAACCCTCAGTTGCAAGGAAACTGTGAGGGAGTGTGTGGATACTGTGAGGGAGGATGTGGATACTGTGAGGGAAGGTGTGGATACTGTGAGGGAGGGTGTGGATACTGTGAGGGAAGGTGTGGATACTGTGAGGGAGGATGTGGATACTGTGAGGGAGGGTGTGGATACTGTGAGGGAGGATGTGGATACTGTGAGGGAGGGTGTGGATACTGTGAGGGAAGGTGTGGATACTGTGAGGGAGGATGTGGATACTGTGAGGGAGGGTGTGGATACTGTGAGGGAGGATGTGGATACTGTGAGGGAGGGTGTGGATACTGTGAGGGAGGATGTGGATACTGTGAGGGAGGATGTGGATACTGTGAGGGAGGATGTGGATACTGTGAGGGAGGGTGTGGATACTGTGAGGGAAGGTGTGGATACTGTGAGGGAGGATGTGGATACTGTGAGGGAGGGTGTGGATACTGTGAGGGAGGATGTGGATACTGTGAGGGAGGATGTGGTTACTGTGAGGGAGGATGTGGATACTGTGAGGGAGGGTGTGGATACTGTGAGGGAGGGTGTGGATACTGTGAGGGAGGATGTGGATACTGTGAGGGAGGATGTGGATACTGTGAGGGAGGGTGTGGATACTGTGAGGGAGGGTGTGGATACTGTGAGGGAGGATGTGGATACTGTGAGGGAGGATGTGGATACTGTGAGGGAGGGTGTGGATACTGTGAGGGAGGATGTGGATACTGTGAGGGAGGATGTGGATACTGTGAGGGAGGGTGTGGATACTGTGAGGGAAGGTGTGGATACTGTGAGGGAGGATGTGGATAATGTGAGTGAGGGTGTGGATACTGTGAGGGAAGGTGTGGATACTGTGAGGGAGGATGTGGATACTGTGAGGGAGGGTGTGGATACTGTGAGGGAGGATGTGGATACTGTGAGGGAGGGTGTGGATACTGTGAGGGAGGATGTGGATACTGTGAGGGAGGATGTGGATACTGTGAGGGAGGGTGTGGATACTGTGAGGGAGGATGTGGATACTGTGAGGGAGGATGTGGTTACTGTGAGGGAGGATGTGGATACTGTGAGGGAGGGTGTGGATACTGTGAGGGAGGATGTGGATACTGTGAGGGAGGATGTGGATACTGTGAGGGAGGGTGTGGATACTGTGAGGGAGGGTGTGGATACTGTGAGGGAGGATGTGGATACTGTGAGGGAGGATGTGGATACTGTGAGGGAGGGTATGGATACTGTGAGGGAGGATGTGGATACTGTAAGGGAGGATGTGGATACTGTGAGGGAGGATGTGGTTAATGTGAGGGAGGGTGTGGATACTGTGAGGGAAGATGTGGATACTGTGAGGGAGGATGTGGATACTGTGAAGTAGGATGTGGATACTGTGAGGGAGGGTGTGGATACTGTGAGGGAGGATGTGGATACTGTGAAGTAGGATGTGGATACTGTGAGGGAGGGTGTGGATGCTGTGAAGTAGGATGTGGATACTGTGAGGGAAGATGTGGATATGTGAGGGAGGATGTGGATACTGTGAATTAGGATGTGGATACTGTGAGGGAGGTTGTAGATACTGTGAGGGAGGATGTGGATACAGTGTGGGAAGGTATGGATACTGTAAGGAAAAGTATTGAAAGTGTTGGCAAAGTGTAGATAAATCTACGTTTTCTTTATCCATGTACCAGTACGTTTTCTTTGTTTAAGGCCACTAACGTAGCATACAGGCGCCACCCACATGAGTCGACTTGTTATATACATGTAAATAGGCTTAGACCTACATAACATCAATTGTTATTCAAAGTTACCAAGTACCTCAGCTTAGTGTTCTTGTAGTATTGATTATTTGGAAGGAATATGATTTCATACGGATCTTTAAAAGAATAATGAGCTGTACCACCTCACTGAATTCTGGTCGCTTTATCTCATGGGTTCAGACCACTAATTCCGTGTCAGCGGAAAGCTTCACAAATATCTATCATCATATATGAGTCAGAACTTTTACAAATGAAAAGAACTTCTTTCAACTGATTATTTGAGACTGTGAATAAGATGCTGTATCTAATATACTTAAATGACAATATACGAAGCCATGAGTTATTATACAAGCCTCCAGCAAAGATTCACACATAAACAATTGTGATCTATGGCTTATTGTTTCGTGCTTCCTGGTCATACATGAAACAAAGGAGTCATTAATAGCGTACAATTTCACAAGGTTTTAAGTCTGTGTTGTATATTGGGTTTCACTGTTTATATATATATATATATATATATATATATATATATATATATATATATATATATATATATATATATATATATAATTGCCATGTCCCGCATTAGCGAGGTAGTGTTAAGAACTAAGGACTGGGCCTTTAAGGGAATATCCTCACCTGACCCCTTTCTCTGTTCCTTCTTTTGGAAAATTAAAAAAAGAAAATTGAGAGGGGAGGATTTCCAGCCCACCGCTCCCTTCCCTTTTAGTCGCCTTCTACGACACGCAGGGAATATATATATATATATATATATATATATATATATATATATATATATATTTTTTTTTTTTTTTTTTTTTTTCTTTTTTTTTGTCGCTGTCTCCCGCGTTTGCGAGGTAGCGCAAGGAAACAGACGAAAGAAATGGCCCAACCCACCCCCATACACATGTATATACATACGTCCACACACGCAAATATACATACCTACACAGCCTTCCATGGTTTACCCCAGACGCTTCACATGCCTTGATTCAATCCACTGACAGCACGTCAACCCCGGTATACCACATTGCTCCAATTCACTCTATTCCTTGCCCTCCTTTCACCCTCCTGCATGTTCAGGCCCCGATCACACAAAATCTTTTTCACTCCATCTTTCCACCTCCAATTTGGTCTCCCTCTTCTCCTCGTTCCCTCCACCTCCGACACATATATTCTCTTGGTCAATCTTTCCTCACTCATTCTCTCCATGTGCCCGAACCATTTCAAAACACCCTCTTCTGCTCTCTCAACCACGCTCTTTTTATTTCCACACATCTCTCTTACCCTTACGTTACTTACTCGATCAAACCACCTCACACCACATATTGTCCTCAAACATCTCATTTCCAGCACATCCATCCTCCTGCGCACAACTCTATCCATAGCCCACGTCTCGCAACCATACAACATTGTTGGAACCACTATTCCTTCAAACATACCCATTTTTGCTTTCCGAGATAATGTTCTCGACTTCCACACATTCTTCAAGGCTCCCAGAATTTTCGCCCCCTCCCCCACCCTATGATCCACTTCCGCTTCCATGGTTCCATCCGCTGCCAGATCCACTCCCAGATATCTAAAACACTTCACTTCCTCCAGTTTTTCTCCATTCAAACTCACCTCCCAATTGACTTGACCCTCAACCCTACTGTACCTAATAACCTTGCTCTTATTCACATTTACTCTTAACTTTCTTCTTTCACACACTTTACCAAACTCAGTCACCAGCTTCTGCAGTTTCTCACATGAATCAGCCACCAGCGCTGTATCATCAGCGAACAACAACTGACTCACTTCCCAAGCTTTCTCATCCCCAACAGACTTCATACTTGGCCCTTTTTCCAAAACTCTTGCATTCACCTCCCTAACAACCCCATCCATAAACAAATTAAACAACCATGGAGACATCACACACCCCTGCCGCAAACCTACATTCACTGAGAACCAATCACTTTCCTCTCTTCCTACACGTACACATGCCTTACAACCTCGATAAAAACTTTTCATTGCTTCTAACAACTTTCCTCCCACACCATATATTCTTAATACCTTCCACAGAGCATCTCTATCAACTCTATCATATGCCTTCTCCAGATCCATAAATGCTACATACAAATCCATTTGCTTTTCTAATTATTTCTCACATACATTCTTCAAAGCAAACACCTGATCCACACATCCTCTACCACTTCTGAAACCACACTGCTCTTCCCCAATATATATATATATATATATATATATATATATATATATATATATATATATATATATATATATTTTTTTTTTTTTTTTTTTTTTTTTTTTGCTTTGTCGCTGTCTCCCGCGTTTGCGAGGTAGCGCAAGGAAACAGACGAAAGAAATGGCCCAACCCACCCCCATACACATGTATATACATACACGTCCACACACGCAAATATACATACCTACACAGCTTTCCATGGTTTACCCCAGACGCTTCACATGCCCTGATTCAATCCACTGACAGCACATCAACTCCAGTATACCACATCGATCCAATTCACTCTATTCCTTGCCCTCCTTTCACCCTCCTGCATGTTCAGGCCCCGATCACACAAAATCTTTTTCACTCCATCTTTCCACCTCCAATTTGGTCTCCCACTTCTCCTCGTTCCCTCCACCTCCGACACATATATCCTCTTGGTCAATCTTTCCTCACTCATTCTCTCCATGTGCCCAAACCATTTCAAAACACCCTCTTCTGCTCTCTCAACCACGCTCTTTTTATTTCCACACATCTCTCTTACCCTTACGTTACTTACTCGATCAAACTACCTCACACCACACATTGTCCTCAAAAAACATCTCATTTCCAGCACATCCACTCTCCTGCGCACAACTCTATCCATAGCCCACGCCTCGCAACCATACAACATTGTTGGAACCACTATTCCTTCAAACATACCCATTTTTGCTTTCCGGGATAATGTTCTCGACTTCTACACATTCTTCAAGGCTCCCAGGATTTTCGCCCCCTCCCCCACCCTATGATCCACTTCCGCTTCCATGGTTCCATCCGCTGCCAGATCCACTCCCAGATATCTAAAACACTTTACTTCCTCCAGTTTTTCTCCATTCAAACTTACCTCCCAATTAACTTGACCCTCAACCCTACTGTACCTAATAACCTTGCTCTTATTCACATTTACTCTTAACTTTCTTCTTTCACACACTTTACCAAACTCAGTCACCAGCTTCTGCAGTTTCTCACATGAATCAGCCACCAGCGCTGTATCATCAGCGAACAACTGACTCACTTCCCAAGCTCTCTCATCCACAACAGACTTCATACTTGTCCCTCGTTCCAAAACTCTTGCATTCACCTCCTTAACAACCCCATCTATAAACAAATTAAACAACCATGGAGACATCACACACCCCTACCGCAAACCTACATTCACTGAGAACCAATCACTTTCCTCTCTTCCTGCACGTACACATGCCTTACGTCCTCGATAAATATATATATATTCCTTAAGTTAGCAAAGAAATGATTTTATGGAGTTTAGCCCAAACCTCCCATTGACATCGAAAATCTTTTAGTTCTCCCTTTTGATAATAATTTCACTTTACTCCCATGTTGCTTAAATTCTTTAATGTAAATGTTGCCTTTAGCAACAATAATACTATACAGAATATCTTAATCAGGAATTCACCAGTAAATTCTCTTGGATGCATCTATAAAGTGCCATGTGGAAATATTGATAAATTTTATGCTGGGCAGACTGGTAAGGATTTTTGTTAGACTTAAGCAACATAAATATAGTATAAGAACGGGACAAGAATCAAATGCCTTGTTTAATCACGTTAAAACCTATGATCATTGTACTGACCGGAGTAATGCCATCTCAGTTATTAACTCTAACTCTATTACCAAGAGAAATATCATTGAATCTTCTATTATTTGCGTCAGAGTAGATTGACTTGGTACATAAAGGCTTAGATCTAGGTAAGCTGCTTTCTCCTTCTAAAGTCTGCACCTCATCTATTAGACCGTCCAGGAAAGAGAAATCAAATAAAGTAATCATAAATGATAATTTCCTTCCATCTTTGTATGCCATGTACGTAGCAGAGCTATCTTCATTCTCTGTGGCCAGATATCATAAGTTTGTGAACGTTCGTTGTATGTGTAGGACAATCACATGTTTACCAAATGGCGTCCTAGCTTCGTCTCTTCGATGTATATCAACTGACTTATATTTCTCTCTTGTGTCTCCCCTGATGATGTGATTATTACACGAAAGTGCACTTGGGAACTTTTCGTGTTTCATTTTCCCCGTGGACTCATAGGAATATCTCGATCACGTACAAAATTGTGATCCTTTCCTATATATATATATATATATATATATATATATATATATATATATGCCCAGCAAAACACTGATCGTAAATGTGGAAACCACTTCAGAAAATCGTTGTTTGGATGACCTCTGATGACCTGATGGGACAAACAAAGGCTTGCCAGTTGGCACATATACGTAACGACGGGTAATATCAACTGTGTTGTGCTTGATGGCTCCCTAATTACCGTTCTGAGAATGATGACGCCACCACATTGTCCCCTCGCGTGGGATCGATGGGCAGAAATGGTTTTTGGAATTCAATTTCAAGCAATAATTCCCGTTGGAACCTCCATCCCCCCAAAACACACACACACACACACACACACACACACACACACACCAAACATACTCGCACACACACCCCAAACATACACACACACACACACACACACACACACACACACCAAACACACACACACACACACACACACACACACCAAACATACACACACACGCACACACACACGCACACACCCCAAACATACACACACACACACACACACACACACACACACATACACACCTCTTTTCCCCCAGACTCATATTATCTGGTTTACTTTTGTTTCTCCATGCAGGATGCTTCCCCTCCCACTTTTTTTTTATTTTCGACTTAAATGTCAGTTTGACATTTCTAAAGTATTTTGTGGTTGTCATTGCACTCTGGACCAGTTTGTATATAAAAGCCTAGACAGTTCATTTGCTGGAATGGCAATCAGAAATTAGACTCTGGGTTCAGACTTATGTTTTGAGGCAGACCGGGTTTGGTTTTGTGAGTGTTCTAGTTCTGATCTGCATGTGCAGCCAAGAGAGGAGTTAGAGCCAGATGCACGCGATTCAATCTAGATTCGATACGGCACAAACATGTCTGTTCAGTCTGTAGGTACGACCCTTGAGCACGACGGTACGACCCTTGAGCACGACGGTACGATCCTTGAGCGCGACGGTATGATCCTTGAGCACGACGGTACGATCCTTGAGCGCGACGGTATGATCCTTGAGCACGACGGTACGACCCTTGAGCACGACGGTACGACCCTTGAGCACGACGGTACGACCCTTGAGCACGACGGTACGATCCTTGAGCGCGACGGTATGATCCTTGAGCACGACGGTACGATCCTTGAGCACGACGGTACGAACCTTGAGCACGACGGTACGACCCTTGAGCGCGACGGTATGATCCTTGAGCATGACGGTACGACCCTTGAGCGCGACGGTACGACCCTTGAACATGACTGTACGATCCTTGAGCACGACGGTACGATCCTTGAGCACGACGGTACGACCCTTGAGCACGACGGTACGACCCTTGAGCACGACGGTACGACCCTTGAGCATGACTGTACGATCCTTGAGCACGACGGTACGATCCTTGAGCACGACGGTATGTCCCATCAGCACGACGGTACGACCCTTGAGCACGACGGTACGATCTTTGAGCACGACGGTACGATCCATGAACACAACGGTATGATCCTTGAGCACGACGATACGATCCTTGAACACGACGGTACGACCCTTGAGCACGACGATACGACCCTTGAGCACGACGGTACGACCCTTGAGCACGACGGTACGATCTTTGAACACAACGGTATGATCCATGAACACAACGGTATGATCCTTGAGCACGACGGTACGATCCTTGAACACGACGGTACGATCCTTGAGCACGACAATACGACCCTTGAGCACGACGGTACGATCCTTGAGGAAAACGGTACGACTCAAAAAAAACGACGGTGCGATCCTTGAGCAAGGCGGTACGATCCTTCAGCTCCTTGAACACAACGGTACAATCCTTGATGATGTGGCCTCTGACCTGACCTTCTCGGCAGCGAGGTCAAAGGCCGGGTCATCATACCCGATAGCCATACAGTAGTGTTCAAGGGTTTCACAATTCAGGCTTATTTCTTCCTCTTTTTTCAAGCCTTAAGCATAAACGATCATTTGCGTACAGCGTTGCTGACCATGACGCATCTACGGGGTGGCTAGCCGGCAATGGTTTGAATTCTGGTCGAAGCAGTTGGTCCACAGTCAACCCAGCTGTTCATCCTTCCCTATGGAATTGGTCGATAAATTAGATATATGGTTTGGGCCTTTTTTGTCTGTTTTCCTGGCGCTACCTCGCTGAAGCAGGGGGTAGCGATGCTGTTTCCTGTCGGGAGGGTAGCGACAGGAATGGATGAAGGCAAGTATGAATATGTACATGTGGATGTATGTATATATCTGTGTGTGTATGTATATGTATGTATATGATGATATGTATATGTGCGTAAGTGGGAGTTTATGTATATATACATATATATGAGTGGATGGGGCAGTCTTCGTCTGTTCCCTGGCGCTTCCCCGCTGACGCGGGAAACAGCGATTATATATATATATATATATATATATATATATATATATATATATATATATATATATATATATATATATTATTCATATTTATTTATTTTGCTTTGTCGCTGTCTCCCGGGTTAGCGAGGTAGCACAAGGAAACAGACGAAAGAATGGCCCAGTCCACCCACATACACATGTATATACATACACGTCCACACACGCAAATATGCATACCTATACATCTCAACGTATACATATATATACACACACAGACATATACATATATACACATGTACATAATTCATACTGTCAGCCTTTATTCATTCCCATCGCCACCTCGCCACACATGAAATAACAACCCCCTCCCCCCTCATGTGTGCGAGGTAGCGCTAGGAAAAGACAACAAAGGCCACATTCGTTCACACTCAGTCTCTAGCTGTCATGTAATAATGCACCGAAACCACAGCTCCCTTTCCACATCCAGGCCCCACAGAACTTTCCATGGCTTACCCCAGACGCTTCACATGCTCTGGTTCAATCCATTGACAGCACGTCGACCCCGGTATACCACATCGATCCAATTCCTTGCACGCCTTTCACCCTCCATCATGTTCAGGCCCCGATCACTCAAAATCTTTTTCACTCCATCTTTCCACCTCCAATTTGGTCTCCCACTTCTCCTCATTCCCTCCACCTCCGACACATCTTCTTTGTCAATCTTTCCTCACTCATTCTTTCCATGTGACCGAACCATTTCAAAACACCCTCTTCTGCTCTCTCAGCCACACTCTTTTTATTACCACACACTCTCTGACCTTATTATTACTTACTCGATCAAACCACCTCACACTACATATCATCTTCAAGCATCTCATTTCCAGCACATCCACCCTTCTCATATATATATATATTTTTTTTTTTTTTTTTTTTTATACTTTGTCGCTGTCTCCCGCGTTTGCGAGGTAGCGCAAGGAAACAGACGAAAGAAATGGCCCAACCCCCCCCCCCCCATACACATGTACATACACACGTCCACACACGCAAATATACATACCTACACAGCTTTCCATGGTTTACCCCAGACGCTTCACATGCCTTGCTTCAATCCACTGACAGCACGTCAACCCCTGTATACCACATGACTCCAATTCACTCTATTTCTTGCCCTCCTTTCACCCTCCTGCATGTTCAGGCCCCGATCACACAAAATCTTTTTCACTCCATCTTTCCACCTCCAATTTGGTCTCCCTCTTCTCCTCGTTCCCTCCACCTCCGACACATATATCCTCTTGGTCAATCTCTCCTCACTCATTCTCTCCATGTGCCCAAACCATTTCAAAACACCCTCTTCTGCTCTCTCAACCACGCTCTTTTTATTTCCACACATCTCTCTTACCCTTACGTTACTTACTCGATCAAACCACCTCACACCACACATTGTCCTCAAACATCTCATTTCCAGCACATCCATCCTCCTGCGCACATCTCTATCCATAGCCCACGCCTCGCAACCATACAGCATTGTTGGAACCACTATTCCCTCAAACATACCCATTTTTGCTTTCCGAGATAATGTTCTCGACTTCCACACATTTTTCAAGGCTCCCAAAATTTTCGCCCCCTCCCCCACCCTATGATCCACTTCCGCTTCCATGGTTCCATCCGCTGACAGATCCACTCCCAGATATCTAAAACACTTCACTTCCTCCAGTTTTTCTCCATTCAAACTCACCTCCCAATTGACTTGACCCTCACCCCTACTGTACCTAATAACCTTGCTCTTATTCACATTTACTCTCAACTTTCTTCTTCCACACACTTTACCAAACTCAGTCACCAGCTTCTGCAGTTTCTCACATGAATCAGCCACCAGCGCTGTATCATCAGCGAACAACAATTGACTCACTTCCCAAGCTCTCTCATCCCCAACAGACTTCATACTTGCCCCTCTTTCCAGGACTCTTGCATTTACCTCCCTTACAACCCCATCCATAAACAAATTAAACAACCATGGAGACATCACACACCCCTGCCGCAAACCTACATTCACTGAGAACCAATCACTTTCCTCTCTTCCTACACGTACACATGCCTTACATCCTCGATAAAAACTTTTCACTGCTTCTAACAACTTGCCTCCCACGCCATATATTCTTAATACCTTCCACAGAGCATCTCTATCAACTCTATCATATGCCTTCTCCAGATCCATAAATGCTACATACAAATCCATTATATATATATATATATATATATATATATATATATATATATATATATATATATATGAACCATACATGCACTGAATATCCTCACCACCCAGTCAACAACACAGTCACTCCCTTTTTCAATAAATTCCATAGCAATACCATCCAAACCCGCCGCCTTGCCGGCTTTCATCTTCCGCAAAGCTTTCACTACCTCTTCTCTGTTTACCAAATCATTCTCCCCGACCCTCTCACTTTGCACACCACCTCGACCAAAACACCCTATATCTACCACTCTATCATCTATCACATTCAACAAACCTTCAAAATACTCACTCCATCTCCCTCTCACTTCACCACTACTTGTTACTACCTCCCCATTAGCCCCCTTCACCGATGTTCCCATTTGTTCTCTTGTCTTACGCACTTTATTTACCTCCTTCCAAAACATCATTTTATTCTCCCTAAAATTTAATGATACTCTCTCACCCCAACTCTCATTTGCCCTATTTTTCACCTCTTGCACCTTTCTCTTGACCTCTTGTCTCTTTCTTTTATACATCTCCCATTCATTTGCACTATTTCCCTGCAGAAATCGTCCAAATGCCTCTCTCTTCTCTTTCACTAACAATCCTACTCCTTCATCCAACCACTCCCTACCCTTTCTAATCTGCTCACCTCCCACTTTCTCATGCCACAAGCATCTTTTGCGCAAGCCATCACTGCATCCCTAAATACATCCCATTCCTCCCCCACTCCCCTTATGTCATTTACTCTCACCTTTTGCCATTATGCACTCAATCTCTCCTGGTACTTTCTTACACAAGTCTCCTTTCCAAGCTCACTTACTCTCACCACTCTCTTCATTCACTTCTATGCTGTTTCCGCAAACATTTAAAGAAAAATGCTCATGTAATCTCGTGCAATTAATCGCATTCGATAAATGGTAAAATGCCGTCTTACAGTAAATAAAACTGATTTATTGACTCGTTTTGCCATTCACAACATTGCCTCTTAAGTATAACTTTACTACGCTGATGGTAAAAAAAAAAAAGGTAGAAAAAAAGATTAGAAAGAACGGCATTAATCCGAGGGTGTGGAGAGAAATCCGACAATCTGACTAATGTTCACGAACGGAAGTAATGAAAGAGAAAACCAGAGACGAAAACAACTGAAATCTCTTGCTTGATGTGAGCGCACCCTCCTACGTCATAGCAGGTAAGTTCCAAGCCTACTTGAATATACTCCTTTCCATCCTAATTCAACTGAACCTTGTTTAACTACGTAGTTATTAAAGTGTCTAAAGTTACATACATATCCCGCCCATTGAAACCTTGAGCACAGCAGTAACATACCATAATACGATGGAAATTGTTTTTTGACGTCATCTGCTCTGCCCCAAACAAGGTTACTGAAGTCATTAAGTTTCTATTATGTTACGTACGATTCTCTAAATTCTTGGGATATATATTTTTTTCTCGTCAAATTTCGGAATCATTTACCTTCAAAATATTTTATTTATTTATTATACTTTGTCGCTGTCTCCCGCGTTTGCGAGGTAGCGCAAGGAAACAGACGAAAGAAATGGCCCAACCCCTCCCCCCCCCATACACATGTATATACATACGTCCACACACGCAAATATACATACCTACACAGCTTTCCATGGTTTACCCCAGACGCTTCACATGCCCTGATTCAATCCACTGACAGCACGTCAACCCCGGTATACCACATCGATCCAATTCACTCTATTCCTTGCCCTCCTTTCACCCTCCTGCATGTTCAGGCCCCGATCACACAAAATCTTTTTCACTCCATCTTTCCACCTCCAATTTGGTCTCCCTCTTCTCCTCGTTCCCTCCACCTCCGACACATATATCCTCTTGGTCAATCTTTCCTCACTCATTCTCTCCATGTGCCCAAACCACTTCAAAACACCCTCTTCTGCTCTCTCAACCACGCTCTTTTTATTTCCACACATCTCTCTTACCCTTACGTTACTCACTCGATCAAACCACCTCACACCACACATTGTCCTCAAACATCTCATTTCCAGCACATCCATCCTCCTGCGCACAACTCTATCCATAGCCCACGCCTCACAACCATACAACATTGTTGGAACCACTATTCCTTCAAACATACCCATTTTTGCTTTCCGAGATAATGTTCTCGACTTCCACACATTCTTCAAGGCCCCCAGAATTTTCGCCCCCTCCCCCACCCTATGATCCACTTCCGCTTCCATGGTTCCATCCGCTGCCAGATCCACTCCCAGATATCTAAAACACTTCACTTCCTCCAGTTTTTCTCCATTCAAACTCACCTCCCAATTGACTTGACCCTCAACCCTACTGTACCTAATAACCTTGCTCTTATTCACATTTACTCTTAACTTTCTTCTTCCACACACTTTACCAAACTCAGTCACCAGCTTCTGCAGTTTCTCACATGAATCAGCCACCAGCGCTGTATCATCAGCGAACAACAACTGACTCACTTCCCAAGCTCTCTCATCTCCAACAGACTTCATACTTGCCCCTCTTTCCAAAACTCTTGCATTTACCTCCCTAACAACCCCATCCATAAACAAATTAAACAACCATGGAGACATCACACACCCCTGCCGCAAACCTACATTCACTGAGAACCAATCACTTTCCTCTCTTCCTACACGTACACATGCCTTACATCCTCGATAAAAACTTTTCACTGCTTCTAACAACTTTCCTCCCACACCATATATTCTTAATACCTTCCACAGAGCATCTCTATCAACTCTATCATATGCCTTCTCCAGATCCATAAATGCTATATACAAATCCATTTGCTTTTCTAAGTATTTCTCACATACATTCTTCAAAGCAAACACCTGATCCACACATCCTCTACCACTTCTGAAACCACACTGCTCTTCCCCAATCTGATGCTCTGTACATGCCTTCACCCTCTCAATCAATACCCTCCCATATAATTTACCAGGAATACTCAACAAACTTATACCTCTGTAATTTGAGCACTCACTCTTATCCACTTTGCCTTTGTACAATGGCACTATGCACGCATTCCGCCAATCCTCAGGCACCTCACGATGAGTCATATACACATTAAATAACCTTACCAACCAGTCAACAATACAGTCACCCCCTTTTTTAATAAATTCCACTGCAATACCATCCAAACCTGCTGCCTTGCCGGCTTTCATCTTCCGCAAAGCTTTCACTACCTCTTCTCTGTTTACCAAATCATTTTCCCTAACCCTCTCACTTTGCACACCACCTCGACCAAAACACCCTATATCTGCCACTCTATCATCAAACACATTCAACAAACCTTCAAAATACTCGCTCCATCTCCCTCTCACATCACCACTACTTGTTATCACCTCCCCATTTGCGCCCTTCACTGAAGTTCCCATTTGCTCCCTTGTCTTACGCACTTTATTTACCTCCTTCCAGAACATCTTTTTATTCTCCCTAAAATTTAATGATACTCTCACCCCAACTCTCATTTGCCCTTTTTTTCACCTCTTGCACCTTTCTCTTGACCTCCTTTCTCTTTCTTTTATACATCTCCCACTCAATTGCATTTTTTCCCTGCAAAAATCGTCCAAATGCCTCTCTCTTCTCTTTCACTAATACTCTTACTTCTTCATCCCACCACTCACTACCCTTTCTAATCAACCCACCTCCCACTCTTCTCATGCCACAAGCATCTTTTGCGCAATCCATCACTGATTCCCTAAATACATCCCATTCCTCCCCCACTCCCCTTGCTTCCATTGCTTCAAAATATGTACGATTATATAGTTTCAGATCTATATTGAGATAAACGTGAGAAAAAGGATGATAGAAATGAAGAGAAAATATATTTTTCTATGTGGAAAGCTTCATCGAAGTTATGCCATGAAATATTTTTAAAAATATTTGTAAAGATTTTTTTTTTTTTTTGCTTTGTCGCTGTCTCCCGCGTTTGCGAGGTAGCGCAAGGAGACAGACGAAAGAAATGGCCCAACCCACCCCCATACACATGTATATACATACACGTCCACACACGCAAATATACATACCTACACAGCTTTCCATGGTTTACCCCAGACGCTTCACATGCCCTGATTCAATCCACTGACAGCACGTCAACCCCGGTATACCACATCGATCCAATTCACTCTATTCCTTGCCCTCCTTTCACCCTCCTGCATGTTCAGGCCCCGATCACACAAAATCTTTTTCACTCCATCTTTCCACCTCCAATTTGGTCTCCCTCTTCTCCTCGTTCCCTCCACCTCCGACACATATATCCTCTTGGTCAATCCTTCCTCACTCATTCTCTCCATGTGCCCAAACCATTTCAAAACACCCTCTTCTGCTCTCTCAACCACGCTCTTTTTATTTCCATACATCTCTCTCACCCTTACGTTACTTACTCGATCAAACCACCTCACACCACACATTGTCCTCAAACATCTCATTTCCAGCACATCCATCCTCCTGCGCATAACTCTATCCATAGCCCACGCCTCGCAACCATACAACATTGTTGGAACCACTATTCCTTCAAACATACCCATTTTTGCTTTCCGAGATAATGTTCTCGACTTCCACACATTCTTCAAGGCCCCCAGAATTTTCGCCCCCTCCCCCACCCTATGATCCACTTCCGCTTCCATGGTTCCATCCGCTGCCAGATCCACTCCCAGATATCTAAAACACTTCACTTCCTCCAGTTTTTCTCCATTCAAACTCACTTCCCAATTGACTTGACCCTCAACCCTACTGTACCTAATAACCTTGCTCTTATTCACATTTACTCTTAACTTTCTTCTTTCACACACTTTACCAAATTTGTAAAGATATTTGTAAGAAATGTTTGTAAAGAAAACAGGAAACAAAAAAAAAAATTCGAGTTTCCAAGAGACTGAAAGATTTGCTTTGTATAAATAGATCAGGTTGTTGATAGCAGGAAAGACATGAGAGGCAGAAGAGTAACAAAGTGTGTAGAATAGTAGGGAAAGGGGGTCAGGTCATAGCTGTTAGAAAAGACGAGAAAGGTTTAACGTTCTGGGAAACAAAGAGACATCACAACGGTTCATCCTTGAGTTGCCAACGTCCACACATTAATCATGTGACGCAGTGGTGTGCTGCGTTTTGCAAGTGTCGAGGGAGGGAGAGGAGGGGACACACACACACAACCACACACACACACACACACAGGCAGCCAGGAGGAGATGGGGAAGAAAGAAAAGTAAAAACGTATATCCTGCGAGACGTAAAACTGCGACGGAGAGAGAGAGAGAGAGAGAGAGAGAGAGAGAGAGAGAGAGAGAGAGAGAGAGAGAGAGAGAGAGAGAGAGAGGAACGGAAGCTTGAGATATCTCTCTCCTTCCTGGCATTTTCCCAGCTCTTTTTTTTCTCTCTCTCTTTTTGTCCATGCGTCGTGGCATTGCACCATCTGTCTCATGTGTCTGCAGTTGTCGAGTTTTCAGCTACACTCACTATGAACGTTGTTATCCATGAGGTATATATGCGTGTGTCTTTACGCGCTCACTCGTTAGAACCCTGTGATCGTTAACGGACTAACCAATGGTTTGTGGTTTACCAGCGCCAACTACGGTCCTGCAGACTCGTAGTTAGAATAGGGAAGAACTCGAGTGATTTCCTTGCTGAACTGTGAATGAACATGTTCTCTCTCCTTTTGATAAAGTTTACTGTTCTTCATTACGGCACTTGTCAACATGGAGTGCTAACACAAGTGCAAGTGGAGGATGTGATATAAAGACTGAGCCAGGGTTCATGTCTGGGGTGAGAGCATGGATGGTCTTATGGTCAACTTGAACATCTGTAGAAGGTCTTCATTTTCTTTTCGTTTTCGTTTTCCATTTTGGTGATGATAGCTTGATAATTACAGCTGTAATGACCCTGGTAGTCGATAGGCCTAGACCACAGGGAACCTACTGATTAACCAAGATTGAACTTTACTGAGATGAGGAAAGGAGGGTGGGGGGTTTACATAGGTTTCTCCTCATTCACTGATTAACCGATGTTGCTAGACTTCACCCTATATTTACTTAGTTTCCTTGGATGAAATAGGATATAGACAAAAATGTAAGTATTACTTTTCTTTCACGAGCCCAGCGACTTCGGGTAAGATGCCAGAAGTCGCCAAAACACTGTTCATACCCCGCAGGCGGGCGTACGATTACAAGTGTCCTTAACTATATTTTTGTTAGCTTAGAAGTGTGCAGAGAAAAAGTGCGATGATCAAAATTATCATGATGGGAAAGATGTACACCGTCAGATAATAATTGCAGTAATTGTTTGTCTTGATGTTAATGTTACATTGGATGTGTTTGGTATCGAGCGGGGGCGCACTTTCCAGGAAATGATTACTGCTTCCCAGAACTTTTATAAGTGTCCCGCGGCATCAGGATCTAACGAAACCTTAAATGATAAAGTGGAAAAAGTATTAGCTTTTCAGTACGACATAGATCACTTTGCTAAAACATAAGGTGTTAACTATATAAAAGATTTTAAATGTAGATGTGTAGTGGGAAAGAAGGTTTGAGAACTACTGGAACAGATTTGTGTTACATATTGATCTATCCAGATAAACTGGTCACATACAAATGAATATTTAGATTAACACACACCGAACAAACTTATTACAAGCTTTCTTATGTGAAGTCAATTGCTATTAACACTTCTACATTACATAGTAGAATCAACCTACAGAATTGCTTTCTGATGAAGGTGGTCAAAGAAGATTTCCCCGTCTGTTATATCGAGACGTATTGCATTGGCTTCCTCAGTCATACCCACTGGACAAGCCCGCTTCTTGAACACATGCTTATAGTGGCATGACGTCACCTAAGACATCATGATGGTATGTTTTGAGACACCATAATGTTGCTGTAGTCACAGGGATCGTCAGATACAGGTGAGGCAACTTCTTTCCTTGCTGAAGAATGTACACCTGCTGTGTGTTGGAGGCACTGCACTCCACAGTCACCGAGCTGGTGAGCTCCTCCAGCAACTGTAGCATCAAGTGACAGGAACGGTTGACTGCCCGACTCTCCATGAGTAGCATCATGATCATCTCAATCTTTGTACAATGGAAGAGCCTCTCGGGTTGAACCTCCCAACCATCTCTCGTCACTGAATCAAGTGCTTTGGTGGTACTTATGCTGGAAGCAGCTCTTCACATCGAGGGTAACTGAAGTCTTGAGAATTATTATCCGAGTTTGTTTTTTTTTTCAAATATGACGAACCCTTGGCGGAACCGAGGAACCACAGAGGAATCAAAGACTGGTCAAACCCTTCCTCACTTCGATGTCTCACCACGTAGACTTTTCCAGAGATTGAGCACCTTAATGGTGTTTGCGTTACATGGTGGGCTGCTGTTCTACTGCGGAAAACGCTCTGAAAGAAAATCAGAAACTAAAGTAAATCTGAATTTTCCCCGTTGTAGTCACAAGTCTACGTGCACGAAGGCAGTACTCGTTAAGGTTCGTGACATGGATGATGGTCCAAGACACGCAAAGCTTTGCGATAGTTCTTCACAACGGTATTTAATGCATTTCAGGCCCGGGGCATCATTCTTACCTTCAGTGTTCGAAGAGAGTTTGTCTCAATTCCCTGGAGAAGTGTAAGACATCGTGTATGGCGGTTTGCAGTCCTTGGTTGCGTCTTATGCAATGTTAAACGGACGACAGCCAGCGGAGCAGTGGCAACTTCAGATTGAATCCATGTTGCCACTCCGGAGGCATCGCCTTCGATGTTGCCACTCCGGAGGCATTGCTTTTAAGATGACAAGCTCCTTCGTAGCACATTTTCCAAGGTCAGACTCAGGCCACTTCACATGATGTCTCCAACACCAGACAGCATTTGCTACAGATTTCGTATCTGGCATCTGCAAAAGACCCACTGGGTCTCCGAACTCAACAATATTCAGACACTCAGCACAAATATATGACACGCTGTCCCTTGTTCGAACAATACGTCGTCTCATCGCATGATATATAAAGCCATGACTACGTCTCGTCAGATGATGCGCGCCTTGAGGTGAATTAGTTCCTTTTGAAAGTCAGGGAAAACATATCCCTCAACCTCTCTACCCAGCGATTCTCCTGTACACATGCCTGGAAGGCTTTCTAATTCTCCGTTATGACGCCTAGAATGGCCATTTCTTATCGGATGGAAACAGAATCGAGGTAACCAGTCATATTGCTGTGCATTTGAATTACTTGCTGTTCTAATACGACCGTCAAAATACGGGTCCAGTTGGATGGGTCACCGACGACATGGTACGAATAGCTGATGAAAGTTGACATTTGTTTATCAACGCCGCCGACAGATGGCAGCATGTTCACAGTTTGCTTGATTCATGTACACACACACACACACACACACCGCTCTTCCCCGAACACAGTGGTGCAACAGAAGTCTTAAAGCCTCGCTTAGTATTGGTTGCCGTCGCTGTGAATAACTGAGGGAGGTGGTGGCTGTTTCCCTAGTCATCCTCCTTCTGTTACCTACGTTACACATGCAAATATTTCCTGAAACTATATACTAGATTGACAAAGCCTTTAATGAACTAAATGATTATAACCGAAGATTTCTTTACTTGACATACAATATATTGGTATTATCAGGACTTAGTTTTAACACATAACAAAACATACATAGTGAGATATGTTCTTATGATTACCCTTAAGCATGATAAGATTTTTCATTTGATGGATGTAATTTGATGTTTAATGGCCTCTAACGACCCTGGTGATCAGTTGATGGGCTTAACGCCCCAGCAACAAGTCAAACAACCGCTAAAGAGTTGTCTGTCATGTTGATGGCAATGTGTATGTGTCATGTTGCTATTTGACGTAGGGGCGCCAGATTACCAGATTCGGTGATGTTTGTAAAACTGTCATGAACTATTCAACTGTCTTCCCCAAGATATGTACAACCATTATTACCCTTTGATTTATGCTTATTGTATATACTGTCATTTACTGTATGATCAATAACCATAGAAAACAGGATACATATATCAGTAGAAAAGCAGCAAGTAATACTGTAATGAGAAAACGATTGTAATTTATTTTCCAGTTTTTACATGCAATGTGTTTTGATGGTATATGTTCATCGTGTGATTAAAATTTTGTGGCATTTGAGATATCCCATCAGTCGCTTCAAAAGCTTTCGGAACTCCAAATTCCATCAGAGCTCCAGGTAATGATGTAGCAGTCTTCGCTACATTGGATATACTGGATTTAAGCTATCAAATCAAAATCTGTATCAACAGCACTACTGTCCTACACGACCAAATAGTCACTAAACTGAAAAGTTGTAAACCGCGCCATCCTACTAGCGTCATTCAGGAAATGGTGTTGCCATACCGTCTAGTATTACACATACCTAGTCCAAGTTCCATCATGGACGAGAGTGCAGTACACATCTTTTTGTTTTCGCATCAGTATTAACGCCTAAATGCATTTTGGTGTTGAACGCAGACATATAACAAGAAACAGAGACGTTAAAGAAAAAGGCGACACTGGAATCTGGCACAGAGCAGAGCCCAAGGCTAATGTGCACTGCCTCTTAACTCTTTCTGAGCCAGTGTACTCTTGGACACAGTGAGGGTAAGCTCCTCGGTAACTTGATTGATAAGCAAGTGATTCAACTAGGGAGTGGTTATGTATAGTGATTCATTACTGTTGAACCGTGGTGAAGAAATAGACTCGTAGTGTGGAGAATATACCAGAGGAAGCCATAACTCGTCATATGCATGTACTTGAAACCAGTGTTGGTGAGGTGCAGGGAGTGTGGCTGTTTCTTGTCTGTGTGTGTGTGTGTGTGTGTGTGGCTTTATCATCATGTTCTTACAACATATTTCCCCCTGATTGAAATGGATCGATCAAAATTCAGATTTACTCATTATTGAGACAGTGCGTTCTGCTATGGCGTTCTGCTGTGGCGTTCTCCTGGCCTTGCAGTCATTCCCTAACACGCTTCAGTGTAGGGAATACCCAGACACCAGCCATTACTATTCAGTACCGTGCTTGTGGGTGCCTGTTTTGCTTGCTTGTGACAGTAGGATGATGATGATGGTGGGTGTTGATCGGATTGTGATGAATACTAGGCCATTATTGACTTACTAAAATGATAATGACAAGTATGGATTTTTTTTTCAGTGTTCTAAGGGTAAGTTGTTTTAAATGTTGACTGATATTAAAGTGATTGTAGATGTAGTTAATGTCAAAGGTGATAGATTTTGTCTGAGTTGATGTGTCTGATGTTGTTTTACATTCATAGCTTGTGAGAGTCAGAAATTTTAGATATTATTGCTTGATTTAACTGAGCATAGATATGGTTGTTTACAGATAAATGCTGTAAATACTTCTGGTTTTCGTTTGATACTCATTAATAGAATGCAAATAACGTTAGACTAAGAATGTTATCGAAAGTATTATAATTATGTGTTAGATTTTAAGTTATTTGAGACTTATTAAGGTGAGAGAAGGTGTTGTGTTCAGCGGCTTGTGTGTGAGGAATGTAGGAAAATTCGGGCGAGGCATTGGATGGCTTTGCGAAAGACTACACACACACACACACACACACACACACACACACAAGAGGTGTTCCTGAATGAAATGTTGTTACAACTTATTTGGCATCGTAAGCAAGTGGAATATGCGGATGGCACTAAATTCCTTGCATACAAACATGGAATCTAGTGATGAAATCCAAAATGGCTGCGGCACGTAGTGTTAGTAATACACAGTATTTTATACAAAATTTTATCTTAATGAAGACAGTCTATGAAACAGGTAACAATAGTTAACAAGCTTAACAATATCAATGTTAATTTTTATTTCAAACTTGTTGGCTTTGATGTTTCCACTGTTCACAGAAGTTCCAGTTGATGACCTCTTAGAATATTTATTTGATGTTTTGGATGATATTCATTTACCTGTGTCAAAGTCTGTTTTTATTGATCTGATAAAATTGTGTATAAAAGACTGGGCGTTTCAGTTTAATGGAGATTATAATCCTCAAAAATTTGATATGGCAATGGGTAACCCTGTTTCACCTGTATTAAGTAATCTTTATAGGGAATTCTTTGTGTTTGGCCAACAAATGATGATTTACACATTTCTCCCCTTAACAATTTAGTACCTTCTATCAAATTTACTGTGGAAAATGAAAATATTGGTTTGTTACCATTTTTAGATTGCATAATCCATAGGCAAGGAAACAAGTTTAAGTTTAGCATATACAGCATTATTACTCATCCCAACATGACAGCGTTAAATTATCATCATTTCCATCTGTGTTCCTTAGGGCATTACGTATTTGCAGTCCAGAGTTTATTGATGATGAGTTTGAGAAGATATATTCTATTGGATCTAAGTTAAAGTACCCTAGATCTTCCATTGATAAATCCCTTAAGTTAGCAAAGAAATCACTTTATAGAGTTGAACCCAAACCTCCCATTGTCACCAAGAATCTTTTAGTTCTCCCTTTTAATGATATTTTTCCTTTACTTCCCATTTTGCTTAAATCCTTTAATGTAAATGTTGCATTCAGCAACAATAATGCCATAAAGAATATCTTAATCAGGAATTCACCAAAAGTTCTGTATGTATCTATAAAGTGCCATGTAGAAATTGTGATAAGTTTTACGTTGGGCAGACTGGTAAGGATCTTTCTGTTACACTTAAACAACATAAATGTAGTATAAGAACAAGACAAGAATCAAGTGCCTTGTTTAATCACGTTAAAAACTATGATCATTGTATTGACTGGAGTAATGCCATCTCAATTATTAACTCTAACTCCAGGACCACGAGAAATATCATTGAATCTTTTATTATTAGATACACAAAGAATTATAATCTTAATATTAGTGAAGGTCTATACAAATTGGATAACTTTATTGTTGATAAAATTTGTTAACAATTCACCTTGTCCACATGATAAGTTTATGATATTTATGATACGCTCGTTGTCTGTCTATGACAATAACTTGTTTACCAAATGGCGTCCTAGCTACGTCTCTTCGTTGTATATAAACTGACTGTTATGTTACTTTCTTGTATCTCCCCCGATGATGTGATTATTACACGAAAGTGCACATGAGAACTTGCGTTTCATTTCCCCGTGGACTCATAGGAATATACTTGATCACGAGCAGAATTGTGATCCTTTCCAATATATATATATATATATATATATATATATATATATATATATATATATATATATATATATATATATTATACAAAGCTCCAGCAGCCAGGCCTAAGGCCTCTAGCCAATCACAGTCGGGATGATGGCATGACAATCCGGTTTTGACCAATCAACACTAATTGTATGTGGTCATTCTCCCAATCACAGTCGAGATGAGGCGGGTCTGGCAGCTCCCGGCTTGGCCATGATTCCTTCAGCCACCACCTGCCCAGCAGGTAATGTAGGTTTTCCTTGTCTCAACCCCGTAACACAGCAGTACGATCACTGAGTGAGGCGGTGCTACGCTAAACTACACGGTGTTGGACTGTGTCGTTGCGGGTCCGAGTGTAAACAAACTTGTCTCATAGAAGTACACACCGATAAAGTGTTGTAAAGGAAAGTGATCTGGTTTGAAAACTTACCTGGAGTATTAAGTGTTAACGTAAATATTTGTGCTTTATTTGTCTTGTATTAATCATTTCTTGTGATATAAGTAGTCTTAATCCTTAGTGTTTGATTTAAGCCCTTGACTTTGGAATAGCGTTATCCAGTGTTGCGTAACTATATATATATATATATATATATATATATATATATATATATATATATATATATATATATCTTTTTCTTTTTCTTTTAAACTATTCGCCATTTCCCGCGTTAGCGAGGTAGCGTTAAGAACAGAGGACTGGGCCTTTTTTGGAATATCCTCACCTGGCCCCCTCTGTTCCTTCTTTTGGAAAAAAAAAAAAAAAAACGAGAGGGGAGGATTTCCAGCCCCCCGCTCCCTCCCCTTTTAGTCGCCTTCTACGACACGCAGGGAATACGTGGGAAGTATTCTTAATCCCCTATCCCCAGGGATATATATATATATATATATTAGGGAGAATAAAAAGATGTTTTGTAAGTAGATAAAGTGCGTAAGACAAGGGAACAAATGGGAACATCAGTGAAGGGGGCTAATGGGGAGGTGATAACAAGTAGTGGTGATGAGATGAAGTGAGTTTTTGAAGGTTTGTTGAATGTGTTTAATGATAGAGTGGCAGATATAGGGTGTTTTGGTCGAGGTGGTGTGCGAAGTGAGAGGGTTAGGGAGAATGATTTGGTAAACAGAGAAGAGGTAGTAAAAGCTTTGCGGAAGATGAATGCCGGCAAGGCAGCGGGTTTGGATGGTATTGCAGTGGAACTTATTAGAAAAGGGGGTGACTGTGTTGTTGACTGGTTGTTAAGGTTATTTAATGTATGTATGATTCAGGTGAGGTGCCTGAGGATTGACAGAATGCTTGTATAGTGGCATTGTACAAAGGCAAAGGAGATAAAGGTGAGTGCTCAAATTACAGAGGTATAAGTTTGCTGAGTATTCCTGGGAAATTATATGAGAGGGTGAAGGCATGTACAGAGCATCAGATTGGGGAAGAGCAGTGTGGTTTCAGAAGTGGTAGAGGATGTGTTGATCAGGTGTTTGCTTTGAAGAATGTATGTGAGAAATACTTGGGAAAGCAAATGGGTTTGTATGTAGCATTTATGGATCTGAGAAGGCATATGATAAGAGTTGATAGAGATGCTCTGTGGAAGGTATTAAGAATATATAGTGTAGGAGGCAAGTTGTCAGAAACAGTGAAAAGTTTTTATCGAGGATGTTAGGCATGTGTACGAGTAGGAAGAGAGGAAAGTGATTGGTTCTTACTGAATGTCGGTTTGCGACAGGGGTGCGTGATGTCTCCATGGTTGTTTAATTTTTTTATGGATGGGATTGTTAGGGAGGTGAATGCAAGAGTTTTGGAAAGAGGGGCAAGTATGCAGTCTTTTGTGGATGAGAGGGCTTGGGAAGTGGCTCAGTTGTTGTTGCTGATGATACAACGCTGGTGGCTGATTCGGGTGAGACACTACAGAAGCTGGTGACTGAGTTTGGTAACGTGTGTGAAAGAATAAAGCTGAGAGTAAATGTGAAAAGAGCATGGTTATTAGGTACAGTAGGGTTGAGGAACAAGTCAGTTGGGAGGTAAGTTTGAATGGAGAAAAACTGGAAGAAGTGAAGTGTTTTAGATATCTGGGAGTGGATTTTGCAGCGGATGGAACCATGGAAGTGGAAGTGAGTCGTAGGGTGGGGGAGGGGGCGAAAGTTCTGGGAGCGTTGGAAAATGTGTGGAAAGCGAGAACGTTATCTCGGAAAGCAGAAATGTGTATATTTGAAGAAATAGTGGATCCAATAATGTTAAATAGTTGCGAGGCGTGGGCTATAGATAGAGTTGTGCGGGAGAGGGTGGATGTACTGGAAATGAGATGTTTAAGGACAGTATGTGGTGTAAGGTGGTTTGATCGAGTAAGTAATGAAAGGGTAAGTGAGATGTATGGTAATAAAAAGAGTGTGGTTGAGAGAGCAGAAGAGGGTGTTTTGGAATGGTTTGATCTCATGGAGAGAATGAGTGAGGAAAGACTGACAAAGAGGGTATATGTGTCATGTGCGTGTGTGGACGTGTATGTATATACATGTGCAATGTCGGTGTGTTTGGCCATTCTTTCGTCTGTTTCCTTGCGCTACCTTGCTAACGCGGGAGACAGCGACAAAGTATGATAAGAAAATAAAGAAAATGATATATATATATATATATATATATATATATATATATATATATATAGATATAGATATATATATATATATATATATATATATATATATATATATATATATATATATATATATATAAAATGGTGAAATCGCACGTCAGTAGTTCATACAATTTTATTTAACGTAATTTATATATATATATATATATATATATATATATATATATATATATATATATATATATATATATATATATATATATATAAAGAGCGTGGTTGAGAGAGCAGAAGAGGGTGTTTTGAAATGGTTTGGTCACATGGAGAGAATGAGTGAGGAAAGATTGACCAAGAGGATATATGTGTCGGAGGTGGAGGGAACGAGGAGAAGAGGGAGACCAAATTGGAGGTGGAAAGATGGAGTGAAAAAGATTTTGTGTGATCGGGGCCTGAACATGCAGGAGGGTGAAAGGAGGACAAAGAATAGAGTGAATTGGATCGATGTGGTATACCGGGGTTGACGTGCTGTCAGTGGATTGAATCAAGGCATGTGTATGGGGGTGGGTTGGGCCATTTCTTTCGTCTGTTTCCTTGCGCTACCTCGCAAATGCGGGAGACAGCGACAAAGCAAAAAAAAAAAAAAAAAAATCAATTGGGAGGTGAGTGAATGGAGAAAAACTGGAGGAAGTGAAGTGTTTTAGATATCTGGGAGTGGATCTGGCAGCGGATGGAACCATGGAAGCGGAAGTGGATCATAGAGTGGGGGAGGGGGCGAAAATTCTGGGAGCCTTGAAGAATGTGTGGAAGTCGAGAACATTATCTCGGAAAGCAAAAATGGGTATGTTTGAAGGAATAGTGGTTCCAACAATGTTGTATGGTTGCGAGGCGTGGGCTATGGATAGAGTTGTGCGCAGGAGGATGGATGTGCTGGAAATGAGATGTTTGAGGACAATGTGTAGTGTGAGGTGGTTTGATCGAGTAAGTAACGTAAGGGTAAGAGAGATGTGTGGAAATAAAAAGAGCGTGGTTGAGAGAGCAGAAGAGGGTGTTTTGAAATGGTTTGGGCACATGGAGAGAATGAATGAGGAAAGATTGACCAAGAGGATATATGTGTCGGAGGTGGAGGGAACGAGGAGAAGAGGGAGACCAAATTGGAGGTGGAAAGATGGAGTGAAAAAGATTTTGTGTGATCGGGGCCTGAACATGCAGGAGGGTGAAAGGAGGGCAAGGATTAGAGTGAATTGGAGCGATGTTGTATACCGGGGTTGACGTGCTGTCAGTGGATTGAATCGGGGCATGTGAAGCGTCTGGGGTAAACCATGGAAAGCTGTGTAGGTATGTATATTTGCGTGTGTGGACGTATGTATATACATGTGTATGGGGGTGGGTTGGGCCATTTCTTTCGTCTGTTTCCTTGCGCTACCTCGCAAACGCGGGAGACAGCGACAAAAAAAAAAAAAAAAAAAGAAAATATATATATATATATATATATATATATATATATATATATATATATATATATATATCGAGCGATATGCCATTACTCCGTTGCCTTTCATGGGAAAATGTCGCAATTTGGAAAACTTAACATCACGATTTTGATCAATTAGAAAACACTCAACCATATTACACAGAGGAATGATAACGAATTCAAACATGAGCTGACCACTGGTTCACTTCGAAGCTGGTATCGGAAAAGATTTAAGAATCCATATACGTAGATCATTGTGGTAAAGGCTAGATAGATATACGTACATATTAAACGTAGAAAGACGTCCAAAAAAAAATATGTTCATGTAGGTTACTATTTTGTTTATAGCTTAATGTTACCCCGTGGATGTGAAAGCAAAATATTGATTATCAAGCCTTGATAACATCTATGGCTTTAGTAATGTATAGTGGAATATTTGTTTTGAATTGTCATTAGCAACGGATGCAGGATTGGCTCCAGTTAAGAGACTGTAGGTGTAGTGTTGGTTGCACTTTAGGTCTCTCCGCTACAGTAGGCGTCAAGTTATAACTCCAGAAATCTTGAACACCTTCAGGTATGAGAGATCTTTGATAGGACGACATACACCTTCGCTGTGTATATGAATCCGGGTGTGATGAATGCTGGTTAATGCTGGGATTGCTACATTGAATCTGACATCAGTGTCCACGAAAATCACATTCATTATGGTCAATAGATCGCTAGATTCATTATAGTTAATAGATGGCCAGATTCATTACAGTTAATAAGTCGCTAGATTTCTTATAGTTAGTAGATCGCTAGATTCATTATAGTTAATAGATCGCTACATTCATTACAGTCAATAGATCGTTAGATTCACTAAAGTCAATAGATCGCTAGATTCATTATAGTTACATTAATTATAGTCAATAAATCGCTAGATTCATTATAGTCAATTGATCGCTAGATTCATTATAGTCAATAGACCGCTAGATTCATTTTAGTCAGTAGATCGCTAGATTCATTTCAGTTAATAGACCGCTACATTCATTATAGTCAGTAGATCGCTAGATTCATTATAGTTCATAGATCGCTAGATATATTATAGTTAATAGATGGCCAGATTCATTACAGTTGATAAATCGCTAAATTTATTATAGTTAATAGATCGCTACATTCATTATAGTTGATAGATCGCTAGATTCATTATAGTCAATAGATCACTAGATTCATTTTAGTTAATAGATCGCTAATTTCATTATAGTTAATAGATCGCTAGTCCCATTATAGTTATAGATTGCTAGATTCATTGTGAGTGCTGTGGCTATTCATATCTACCCTGCCTTGAGTGCTGTGGCTATTCATATCTACCCTGCCTTGTGAGTGCTGTGGTCATTCATATCTACCCAGCTTTGTGAGTGCTGTGGCTCTTCATATCTACCCATCTTTGTGAGTGCTGTGGCTCTTCATATCTACCCATCTTTGTGAGTGCTGTGCCTATCCTTATCTACCCTGCCTTATGAGTGCTGTGGCTATCCATATCTACCCTGCCTTGTGAGTGCTGTAGCTATCCATATCTACCCTGCTTTGTGAGTGATGTGGCTGTTCATATCTACCCTGCCTTGTGAGTGCTTTGGTTATCCATATCTACCCTGACTTGCGAGTGCTGTGGCTATCCATATCTACCCTGCCTTTTGAGTGCTGTGGCTATTCATATCTACCCTGCCTTGTGAGTGCTGTGGTTATTCATATCTACCCTGCCTTGTGAGTGCTGTGGCTATCCATATCTACCCTGGTTTGTGAGTGCTGTGGCTATCCATATCTACCCTGCCTTGCGAGTGCAGTGGCTATCCATATCTACCCTGCCTTGCGAGCACTGTGGCTGTTCATATCTACCCTACCTTGCGAGTGCTGTGGTTATCCATATCTACCCTGCCTTGTGAGTGCCGTGGCTGTCCATGTCTACCCTGCCTTGTGAATGTTGTGGCTATCCATATCTACCCTGCCTTGCGAGTGCTGTGGCTATTCATATCTACCCTGCCTTTTGAGTGCTGTGGGTATCCATATCTACCCTGCCTTGCGAGTGCTGTGGTTATCCATATCTACCCTGCCTTGTGAGTGCCGTGGCTGTCCATGTCTACCCTGCCTTGCGAGTGCTGTGGTTATCCATATCTACCCTGCCTGGCGAGTGCTGTGGCTGTTCATACCTACCCTGCTTTATGAGTGCTGTGGCTATCCATATCTACCCTGCCTTGCGAGTGCTGTGGCTATCCATATCTACCCTGCCTTGTGAGTGCTGTGGCAGTTAGTATCTACCCTGCCTTGCGAGTGCTGTGGCAGTTCATATCTACCCTGCTTTGTGAGTGCTGTGGCTGTTCATATCTTCCCTGCCCTGTGAGTGCTGTGGCTGTTCATATCTACCCTGCTTTGTGAGTGCTGTAGCTATTCATATGTACTCTGCCTTATGAGTGCTGTGGCTTTTCATATCTACCCTGCTTTGTGAGAGCTGTGACTATTCATATCTACCCTGCTTTGTGAATGCTGTGGCAGTTCATATCTACCCTGCCTTGCGAGTCCTGTGGCTATTCATATCTACCCTGCCTTGTGAGTGCTGTGGCTATTCATATCTACCCTGCCTTGTGAGTGTTGTGGCTATCCATATCTACCTTGCCTTCTGAGTGCTGCGGCTATCCATAATCTACCCTGCCTTGCGAGTGCTGTGGCTATTCATATCTACCCTGCCTTGTGAATGCTGTGGCTGTCCATATCTACCCTGCCTTGTAAGTGCTGTGGCCGTCTATATCTACCCTGCCTTGTGAGTGCTGTGGCTATTCATATCTACCTTGCTTTCTGAATGCTGTGGCTGTCCATATCTACCTTGCCTTGTGAATGCTGTGGCCGCCTATATCTACCCTGCCTTGTGAGTTCTGTGGCTATCCATATCTACCCTGCCTTGCGAGTGCTGTGGCTATTAGTGTCTACCCTGCCTTGTGAATGCTGTGGCTATTCATATCTACCCTCCTTTGTGAGTACTGTGGCTATCCTTATCTACCCTGCCTTGCGAGTGCTGTGGCTGTTCATATCTACCCTGCCTTGTGAGTGCTGTGGCTATTCATATCTACCCTGCTTTGTGAGTGCTGTGGCTTTTCATATCTACTCTGCCTTATGAGTGCTGTGGCTGTTCATGTCTATCCTGCTTTGTGAGTGCTATGGCTTTTCATATCTACCCTGCCTTGTTAGTGCTGTGGCTATTCGTATCTACCCTGCCTTGCGAGTGCTTTGGGTATTCATATCTACCCTGCCTTGTGAGTGTTGTGGCTATCCATATCTACCCTGCCCTGTGAGTGCTGTAGCTATCCATATCTACCCTGCTTTGTGAGTGATGTGTCTGTTCATATCTACCCTGCCTTGTGAGTGCTTTGGCTATCCATATCTACCCTGACTTGCGAGTGCTGTGGCTATCCATATCTACCCTGCCTTTTGAGTGCTGTGGCTGTTCATATCTACCCTGCCTTGTGAGTGCTGTGGTTATTCATATCTACCCTGCCTTGTGAGTGCTGTGGCTATCCATATCTACCCTGGTTTGTGAGTGCTGTGGCTATCCATATCTACCCTGCCTTGCGAGTGCAGTGGCTATCCATATCTACCCTGCCTTGCGAGCGCCGTGGCTGTTCATATTTACCCTGCCTTGTGAGTGCTGTGGTTATTCATATCTACCCTGCTTTGTGAGTGCTGTGGCTATCCATATCTACCCTGGTTTGTGAGTGCTGTGGCTATCCATATCTGCCCTGCCTTGCGAGTGCTGTGGTTATCCATATCTACCCTGGTTTGCGAGTGCAGTGGCTATCCATATCTACCCTGCCTTGCGAGTGCTGTGGTTATCCATATCTACCCTGCGTTGCGAGTGCTGTGGCTGTCCATGTCTACCCTGCCTTGTGAATGTTGTGGCTATCTTTATCCACCCTGCCTTGCGAGTGCTGTGGCTATCCATATCTACCCTGCCTTGTGAGTGCTGTGGCTGTTCATATCTCCCCTACTTTGTGAAAGCTGTGGCTATTCATATCTACCCTGCATTGTGAATGCTGAGGCAATTCATATCTAACCTGCCTTGCGAGTCCTATGGCTATTCATATCTACCCTGCCTTGCGAGTCCTATGGCTATTCATATCTACCCTGCCTTGTGAGTGCTGTGGCTATTCATATCTACCCTACCTTGTGAGTGTTGTGGCTATCCATATCTACTCTGCCTTATGAGTGCTGTGGCTATTCATATCTACCCTGCCTTGTGAGTGCTGTGGCAGTTAGTATCTACCCTGCCTTGCGAGTGCTGTGGCAGTTCATATCTACCCTGCTTTGTGAGTGCTGTGGCTGTTCATATCTTCCCTGCCCTGTGAATGCTGTGGCTGTTCATATCTACCCTGCTTTGTGAGTGCTGTAGCTATTCATATGTACTCTGCCTTATGAGTGCTGTGGCTTTTCATATCTACCCTGCTTTGTGAGAGCTGTGACTATTCATATCTACCCTGCTTTGTGAATGCTGTGGCAGTTCATATCTACCCAGCCTTGCGAGTCCTGTGGCTATTCATATCTACCCTGCCTTGTGAGTGCTGTGGCTATTCATATCTACCCTGCCTTGTGAGTGTTGTGGCTATCCATATCTACCTTGCCTTCTGAGTGCTGCGGCTATCCATAATCTACCCTGCCTTGCGAGTGCTGTGGCTATTCATATCTACCCTGCCTTGTGAATGCTGTGGCTGTCCATATCTACCCTGCCTTGTAAGTGCTGTGGCCGTCTATATCTACCCTGCCTTGTGAGTGCTGTGGCTATTCATATCTACCTTGCCTTTCTGAATGCTGTGGCTGTCCATATCTACCTTGCCTTGTGAATGCTGTGGCCGCCTATATCTACCCTGCCTTGTGAGTTCTGTGGCTATCCATATCTACCCTGCCTTGCGAGTGCTGTGGCTATTAGTGTCTACCCTGCCTTGTGAATGCTGTGGCTATTCATATCTACCCTCCTTTGTGAGTACTGTGGCTATCCTTATCTACCCTGCCTTGCGAGTGCTGTGGCTGTTCATATCTACCCTGCCTTGTGAGTGCTGTGGCTATTCATATCTACCCTGCTTTGTGAGTGCTGTGGCTTTTCATATCTACTCTGCCTTATGAGTGCTGTGGCTGTTCATGTCTATCCTGCTTTGTGAGTGCTATGGCTTTTCATATCTACCCTGCCTTGTTAGTGCTGTGGCTATTCGTATCTACCCTGCCTTGCGAGTGCTTTGGGTATTCATATCTACCCTGCCTTGTGAGTGTTGTGGCTATCCATATCTACCCTGCCCTGTGAGTGCTGTAGCTATCCATATCTACCCTGCTTTGTGAGTGATGTGTCTGTTCATATCTACCCTGCCTTGTGAGTGCTTTGGCTATCCATATCTACCCTGACTTGCGAGTGCTGTGGCTATCCATATCTACCCTGCCTTTTGAGTGCTGTGGCTGTTCATATCTACCCTGCCTTGTGAGTGCTGTGGTTATTCATATCTACCCTGCCTTTGTGAGTGCTGTGGCTATCCATATCTACCCTGGTTTGTGAGTGCTGTGGCTATCCATATCTACCCTGCCTTGCGAGTGCAGTGGCTATCCATATCTACCCTGCCTTGCGAGCGCCGTGGCTGTTCATATATACCCTGCCTTGTGAGTGCTGTGGTTATTCATATCTACCCTGCTTTGTGAGTGCTGTGGCTATCCATATCTACCCTGGTTTGTGAGTGCTGTGGCTATCCATATCTGCCCTGCCTTGCGAGTGCTGTGGTTATCCATATCTACCCTGGTTTGCGAGTGCAGTGGCTATCCATATCTACCCTGCCTTGCGAGTGCTGTGGTTATCCATATCTACCCTGCGTTGCGAGTGCTGTGGCTGTCCATGTCTACCCTGCCTTGTGAATGTTGTGGCTATCTTTATCTACCCTGCCTTGCGAGTGCTGTGGCTATCCATATCTACCCTGCCTTGTGAGTGCTGTGGCTGTTCATATCTACCCTACTTTGTGAAAGCTGTGGCTATTCATATCTACCCTGCATTGTGAATGCTGAGGCAATTCATATCTAACCTGCCTTGCGAGTCCTATGGCTATTCATATCTACCCTGCCTTGCGAGTCCTATGGCTATTCATATCTACCCTGCCTTGTGAGTGCTGTGGCTATTCATATCTACCCTACCTTGTGAGTGTTGTGGCTATCCATATCTACTCTGCCTTATGAGTGCTGTGGCTGTTCATATCTACCCTACCTTGTGAGTGCTGTGGCTGTCCATGTCTACCCTGCCTTGTGAATGTTGTGGCTATCCATATCTACCCTGCCTTGCGAGTGCTGTGGCTATCCATATCTACCCTGCTTTGCGAGTGCTGTGACTATTCATATCTACCCTGCCTTGTGAGTGCTGTGGCAGTTAATATCTACCCTGCCTTGCGAGTGCTGTGGCAGTTCATATCTACCCTGCTCTGTGAGTGCTGTGGCTGTTCATATCTACCCTGCCCTGTGAGTGCTGTAGCTATTCATATCTACCCTGCTTTGTGAGTGCTGTAGCTATTTATATGCACTCTGCCTTATGAGTGCTGTGGCTTTTCATATCTACCCTGCTTTGTGAGTGCTGTGGCAGTTCATATCTACCCTGCCTTGCGAATCCTGTGGCTATTCATATCTACCCTGCCTTGTGAGTGCTGTGGCTCTTCATATCTACCCTGCCTTGTGAGTGTTGTTGCTATCCATATCTACCCTGCCTTGCGAGTGCTGTGGCTATCCATATCTATCCTGCCTTGCGAGTGCTGTGGCTATTCATATCTACCCTGCCTTGTGAATGCTGTTGCTGTCCATATCTTCCCCTGCTTTATGAGTGTTGTGGCCGTCTATATCTACCCTGCCTTGTGAGTGCTGTGGCTATCCATATCTACCCTGCCTTGCGAATGCTGTGGCTATTCATATATACCTTGCCTTCTGAATGCTGTGGCTGTCCATCTGTACCTTGCCTTGTGAATGCTGTGGCCGTCTATATCTACCCTACCTTGTGAGTGCTGTGGCTATCCATTTCTACCTTGCCGTGCGAGTGCTGTGGCTATTCATATTTACCTTGCCTTCTGAATGCTGTGGCTGTCCATATCTACCTTGCCTTGTGAATGCTGTGGCCGTCTATATCTACCCTGCCATGTGAGTGCTGCGGCTATCCATATCTACCTTGCCTTGCGAGTGCTGTGGCTATTAATATCTACCCTGCCTTGTGAATGCTGTGGCTGTTCATATCTACCCTGCTTTGTGAGTGTTGTGGCTATTCATATCTACCGTGCCTTGTTAGTGCTGTGGCTATTCATATCTACCCTGCCTTGCGAGTGCTTTGGCTATTCATATCTACCCTGCTTTGTGAGTGCTGTGGCTGTTTATTTCCACCCTGCCTTGTGAGTGCTGTGGCTATTCATATCTACCCTGCCTTATGAGTGCTGTGGCTGTTCAGATCTACCCTGCTTTGTGAGAGCTGTGGCTATTCATATCTACCCTGCTTTGCGAGTGCTGTGGCAGTTCATATCTACCCTGCCTTGCGAGTGCTGTGGCTATCCATATCTATCCTGCTTTGTTAGTGCTGTGGCTGTTCATATCTACCCTGCCTTGTGAATGCTGTGGCTGTCCATATCTACCCTGCCTTGTGAGTGCTGTGGCCGTCCATATCTACCCTGCCTTGTGAGTGCAGTGGCTATCCATATCTACCCTGCCTTGCGAGCGCTGTGGCTATTGATATCTACCCTGCCTTGTGAGTGCTGTGGCTATTCATATCTACCCTGCTTTGTGAGTGCTGTGACTATCCATATATACCCTGCCTTGCGAGTGCTGTGGCTGTTCATATCTACTCTGCCTTGTGAGTGCTTTGGCTGTTCATATCTACCCTGCTTTGTATGTGCTGTGGCTGTTCATGTCTACTCTGCCTTGTTAGTGCTGTGACTATTCATATCTACCCTTGCCTTATGAGTGCTGTGGCTGTCATGTCTACCTTGCTTTGTGAGTGCTGTGGGTATTCATATCTACCCTGCTTTGCGAGTGCTGTGGCAATTCATATCTACCCTGCCTTGCGAGTCCTGTGGCTATCCAAATCTACCCTGCCTTGTGAGTGCTTTGGCTATCCATATCTACCCTGCTCTGTGAGTACTGTGGCTGTTCATATCTACCTTGCCTTGTTAGTGCTGTGGTTATTCATATCTACCCTGCTTTGTGAGTGCTGCGTCTATTCATATCTACCCTGTCTTATGAGTGCTGTGGCTGTTCATATCTACCCTGCTTTGTGAGAGCTGTGGCTATTCATATCTACCCTGCTTTGTGAGTGCTGTAGCTATCCATATCTACCCTGCCTTGTGAGTGCCTGTGGCTATCCATATCTACCCTGCTTTGCGAGTGCTGTGGCAGTTCATATCTACCCTGCCTTGTGAGTGCTGTGGCTATCTATATCTACCCTGCTCTGTGAGTGCTTTGGCTGTTCATATCTACCCTGCCTTGTGAGTGCTGTGGCTATTCATATCTACCCTGCTTTGTGAGTGCTGTGGCTATTCATATCTATTCTGCCTTGTGAGTGCTGTGGCTGTTCATATCTACCCTACTTTGTGAAAGCTGTGGCTACTCATATCTACCCTGCATTGTGAATGCTGAGGCAATTCATATCTAACCTGCCTTGCGAGTCCTATGGCTATTCATATCTACCCTGCCTTGCGAGTGCTGTGGCAATTCATATCTACCCTGCCTTGTGAGTGCTGTGGCTATTCATATCTACCCTACCTTGTGAGTGTTGTGGCTATCCATATCTACCCTGCCTTGCGAGCGCTGTGGCTATTGATATCTACCCTGCCTTGTGAGTGCTGTGGCTATTCATATCTACCCTGCTTTGTGAGTGCTGTGACTATCCATATCTACCCTGCCTTGTGAGTGCTGTGGCTATTCATATCTACCTTGCTTTGTAAGTGCTGTGGCTATTTATATCTACCCTGCCTTGTGAGTGCTGTAGCTGTTCATATCTACCCTGCTTTGTAAGTGCTGTGGCTATTTATATCTACCCTGCCTTATGAGTGCTGTGGCTGTTTATATCTACCCTGCTTTTTGAGTGCTGTGGCTGTTCATATCTACCCTGCCTTGTTAGTGCTGTGGTTAGTGATATCTACCCTGCCTTGCGAGTGCTTTGGCTATTCATATCTTCCCTGCTTTGTGAGTGCTGTGGCTGTTCATATCTACCCTGTTTTGTTAGTGCTGTGGCTATTCAAATGTACCTGCTTTGTGAGTGGTATGGCTATGCATATATTCCCTGCCTTGTGAGTGCTGTGGCTATTCATATCTTCCCTGCCTTGTGAGTGCTGTGGCTATCCATATTTTCCCTGCCTTGTGAGTGCTGTGAACTGTTTTCAGCTTCCAAACGAACTGATCCCCAAACGTGAGTGGACGGAGAAGTACTTGCTTGTGGCCATTGGTGCGATGTGTTTATTGTGTAATGATATCATCTCACTTGAGGCACTTCTAGGTAACGCACTCAACCTTTGATTCGTAGCCTAACTTCACGAATCGTAGCCTAACTTCACGATTCGTAGCCTAACTTCGTGATTCGTAGCCTAACTTCATGATTCGTAGCCTAACTTCATGATTCGTAGCCTCACCTCACTATTCGTAGCCTACCTCACGTTCGTAGCCTAATTTCATTATTCGTAGCCTAACTCCATGATTCGTAGCCTAACTTATGATTCGTAGGCTAACTTCGTGATTCGTAGCCTAACTTCGTGTTTCGTAGGCTAACTTCGTGATTCGTAGCCTAACCTCATGATTCGTAGGCTAACTTCGTGATTCGTAGCCTAACTTCATGATTCGTAGGCTAACTTCGTGATTCGTAGCCTAACTTCGTGATTCGTAGCCTAACTTCATGATTCGTAGCCTAACTTCATGATTCTTAGGCTAACTTCGTGATTCATAGCCTAACTTCATGATTCGTAGCCTAACTTCATGATTCGTACCTTGACTTCATGATTCGTAGTCTTTATTAATTTCGTGATTCGTAACCTAACCTTATGCTTCGAGCCCAGTTATGCAGTGAGCATCACTGGCATCATCTTCCCGGGTCACATGGACATCAACGTACAAGAACAAGCGACCCTTGACTGACTGACGCAGCAGAGCCTGTGCTAGATTGGTGCAAGGTAGCGGCGCCATGGAAGAAATAGTCACCAGAGTGACAGAATCCGTCTAGATCCTATCAACAGCTGACACATCACCCCTCAAAGAAGAATCGAAGTCCCTTGCAACAAGATGTTCTTGAGGCTCTTTTAGACGGACGGAAAACTGTTGGGGTAATGTTTATTGGCTGATGATGCGTCCACCGACAGCAGCGATGCATCACAAGTGTGTCGCTACGTATGTGATGGGTGTTTGATGGCGAGTGCCTCCGGGAAGCTGACGTCTTTGAGGAGAATGGTTTGGATCCCGAGACGAGTCAGCATGCTGGTAAATGACAGCGCTCCTGCTATTGTCAGGCAAGGTCGGTCTGTACCGGGCCTGTCCACTGGTATGACTGCCGTAGGCTACGCCACAGATCACACCACTGCCTTATTCACCAGAGTGTCCTGTGTGCTGAACTTAGCGCTAAGGTGATTTAAAGAAGGACATGGAACCTACCATGTCCATCATCAACTTCAATCGCTCCACTTCTAGCCTGCAGCGTCGTCTGTTCCAGATGTTATTGTGAGATATGACAGCTGAGCACAATGAGTTACTTGCTGAGGATGAGGTCTGGACGCTGGTCCAGTAGGGGCAATGGACTGAAGAGATGTTGTGGACTGAAGGAGGCGGGTACCTTTCTCAGCGAAGAGGAAGCAAACGAAAGCAGACTCTCTTTCCTGCAGGCGTAATTACCCCTACCAACATGCTTCACTGTCCCTCAACGCGTAACTATATTACCTTTTCAGACGCTCAGATAACTGTAGTGATGACAGGTTAGGATTTCTAGATGGAGTGAGGACCAATTTTGCCACACACGATTGGATGACTTCAGGATCCCTGCTGAAGTGATGCAGCGTGTTTTTAAGATCACTTTTGTGTGGATGATGGTGGGTGTACAATGGAGCTCGCAACGAATGCGAAGCAGGAAATATCAGTGGGCGGTACACCTTGAGTCGCAACATTCCATGAAATCTGCCGGACGTGGACAATTCTAGACTGAGGAAATTTAGCACAAAGAAGTTTCCACACTCGAGGGGGCGAATACTGTTGACAATGTTTGGCTCAACGTAGACAGTCGTTCTTCCTTCACCAATCAGCATCTCGAATCAGTGTTTAAGCATCGCTCTTACTACGTACTTATGAGCCTAACTTCGCCTGAGCTTGTAAAATCAAATGTGTCATTTTTCTCATTAAAGGAGGACAGTGTACTGGTACTTGTTTATGTGGTTTGCTGTGTTCGACATTATTACAATGTACTCAATTTTCAATGTACCAAATGTGCTATTTTCTGTTGATAAAGTTCCCAAGTTCTTTTCAAACATAAAAGCTATTTTTTTTTTCTTTTTCTTTGTGCGTAGTGTTTCCGGTGCATTATACAAGACAGCTAGAGACTGAGTGTGAACGAATGTGGCCAATGTTGTCTTTCCCCTAGCGTTACCTCGCGCACATGCGGGGGGAAGGGGTTGTCTTTTCATGTGTGGCGGGGTGGCGACGGGAATGAAGAAAAGCAGCAAGTATGAATTATGTACATGTGTGTATATGTATATGTCTGTGTATGTATATATATGTATACGTTGAAATGTATAGGTATGTATATGTGCGTGTGTGGACGTGTATGTGTATACATATACATGTGGGTGGGTTGGGCCATTCTTTCATGTTTCCTTGCGCTACCTCGCTAACACGGGAGACATCGACAGAGTATAATAGAATATTATATATATATATATATATATATATATATATATATATATATATATATATATATATATATATATATATATATCTGCTTGCTAAGGTAGCTGACCCCACTACCACTGTTGCTGCTGTTGCTGAGAGGGCTTTCATGCGTACATTAGAGGGAGGATGCTCTGCTCCTGTGGCTGTTCACACCAAGTGATGCTACTACGTTTGTGAATCAAGAACCATTGCAACACAAACCTTGCCAGGTGGTAGAGTGTCCCGCAGTGTATCGAGACAGACTTCCCCAGAACTTTTTTAAAGGGGAAGTAAATGTTTATAGTTGTGTTACTGGAGTGATAGTTTTCATACATGGTGCCTTGACAAGAAAATAGTGAAATTGGAAAAAATGTAGCTTAGACATTGAAGCTTATTGATACAGTGGTTAAATTGATGAGAACTACTATTGACGTTTGTGTAAATAAATTATACATTTCCTTTTTCCATAGCCAGAGGTTGAACCATTATGTGACATTCATTTTTTCATTTCATTTCAAACTAGAAGTTTCAGTTTTCTAAATTGTTTCTTACATTTTTCATATGTATATATATGTATGTGTGTGTGTGTGTGTATGTGCGTATGTATGTGTATGTGTGTATATATATATATATATATATATATATATATATATATATATATATATATATATATATATATATATATATATTATCCTGGGGATAGGGGTGAAAGAATACTTCCCACGCATTCCTCGCGTGTCGTAGAAAGCGACTAGAGGGGACGGGAGCGGGGGGCCAGAAATCCTCCCCTCCTTGTATTTTTTTAACTTTCTAAAATGGGAAACAGAAGAAGGAGTCACGCGGGGAGTGCTCATCCTCCTCGAAGGCTCAGATTGGGGTGCCTAAATGTGTGTGGATGTAACCAAGATGTGAAAAAAAGGAGATATAGGTAGTATGTTTGAGGAAAGGAACCTGGATGTTTTGGCTCTGAGTGAAACGAAGCTCAAGGGTAAAGGGGAAGAGTGGTTTGGGAATGTCTTGGGAGTAAAGTCAGGGGTTAGTGAGAGGACAAGAGCAAGGGAAGGAGTAGCAGCACTCCTGAAACAGGAGTTGTGGGAGTATGTGATAGAATGTAAGAAAGTAAATTTTCGATTAATATGGGTAAAACTGAAAGTTGATGGAGAGAGATGGGTGATTATTGGTGCATATGCACCTGGGCATGAGAAGAAAGATCATGAGAGGCAAGTGTTTTGGGAGCAGCTGAATGAGTGTGTTAGTGGTTTTGATGCACGAGACCGGGTTATAGTGATGGGTGATTTGAATGCAAAGGTGAGTAATGTGGCAGTTGAGGGGATAATTGTTATACATGGGGTGTTCAGTGTTGTAAATGGAAATGGTGAAGAGCTTGTAGATTTATGTGCTGAAAAAGGACTGATGATTGGGAATACATGGTTTAAAAAGCGAGATATATATGAGTATACTTATGTAAGTAGGAGAGATGGCCAGAGAGCGTTATTGGATTACGTGTTAATTGACAGGCGCGCGAAAGAGAGACTTTTGGATGTTAATGTGCTGAGAGGTTCAACTGGAGGGATGTCTGATCATTATCTTGTGGAGGCTAAGGTGAAGATTTGTATGGGTTTTCAGAAAAGAAGAGTGAATGTTGGGGTGAAGAGGGTGGTGAGAGTAAGTGAGCTTGGGAAGGAGACTTGTGTGAGGAAGTACCAGGAGAGACTGAGTACAGAATGGAAAAAGGTGAGAACAATGGAAGTAAGGAGAGTGGGGGAGGAATGGGATGTATTTAGGGAATCAGTGATGGATTGCGCAAAAGATGCTTGTGGCATGAGAAGAGTGGGAGGTGGGTTGATTAGAAAGGGTAGTGAGTGGTGGGATGAAGAAGTAAGAGTATTAGTGAAAGAGAAGAGAGAGGCATTTGGACGATTTTTGCAGGGAAAAAATGCATTTGAGTGGGAGATGTATAAAAGAAAGAGACAGGAGGGCAAATGAGAGTTGGGGTGAGAGAGTATCATTAAATTTTAGGGAGAATAAAAAGATGTTCTGGAAGGAGGTAAATAAAGTGCGTAAGACAAGGGAGCAAATGGGAACTTCAGTGAAGGGCGCAAATGGGGAGGTGATAACAAGTAGTGGTGATGTGAGAAGGAGATGGAGTGAGTATTTTGAAGGTTTGTTGAATGTGTTTGATGATAGAGTGGCAGATATAGGGTGTTTTGGTCGAGGTGGTGTGCAAAGTGAGAGGGTTAGGGAAAATGATTTGGTAAACAGAGAAGAGGTAGTAAAAGCTTTGCGGAAGATGAAAGCCGGCAAGGCAGCAGGTTTGGATGGTATTGCAGTGGAATTTATTAAAAAAGGGGGTAACTGTATTGTTGACTGGTTGGTAAGGTTATTTAATGTATGTATGACTCATGGTGAGGTGCCTGAGGATTGGCGGAATGCGTGCATAGTGCCATTGTACAAAGGCAAAGGGGATAAGAGTGAGTGCTCAAATTACAGAGGTATAAGTTTGTTGAGTATTCCTGGTAAATTATATGTGAGGGTATTGATTGAGAGGGTGAAGGCATGTACAGAGCATCAGATTGGGGAAGAGCAGTGTGGTTTCAGAAGTGGTAGAGGATGTGTGGATCAGGTGTTTGCTTTGAAGAATGTCTGTGAGAAATACTTAGAAAAGCAAATGGATTTGTATGTAGCATTTATGGATCTGGAGAAGGCATATGATAGAGTTGATAGAGATGCTCTGTGGAAGGTATTAAGAATATATGGTATGGGAGGCAAGTTGTTAGAAGCAGTGAAAAGTTTTTATCGAGGATGTAAGGCATGTGTACGTGTAGGAAGAGAGGAAAGTGATTGGTTCTCAGTGAATGTAGGTTTGCGGCAGGGGTGTGTGATGTCTCCATGGTTGTTTAATTTGTTTATGGATGGGGTTGTTAGGGAGGTGAATGCAAGAGTTTTGGAAAGAGGGGCAAGTATGAAGTCTGTTGGGGATGAGAGAGCTTGGGAAGTGAGTCAGTTGTTGTTCGCTGATGATACAGCGCTGGTGGCTGATTCATGTGAGAAACTGCAGAAGCTGGTGACTGAGTTTGGTAAAGTGTGTGAGAGAAGAAAGTTAAGAGTAAATGTGAATAAGAGCAAGGTTGTTAGGTACAGTAGGGTTGAGGGTCAAGTCAATTGGGAGGTGAGTTTGAATGGAGAAAAACTGGAGGAAGTGAAGTGTTTTAGATATCTGGGAGTGGATCTGGCAGCGGATGGAACCATGGAAGCGGAAGTGGATCATAGGGTGGGGGAGGGGGCGAAAATTCTGGGAGCCTTGAAGAATGTGTGGAAGTCGAGAACATTATCTCGGAAAGCAAAAATGGGTATGTTTGAAGGAATAGTGGTTCCAACAATGTTGTATGGTTGCGAGGCGTGGGCTATGGATAGAGTTGTGCGCAGGAGGATGGATGTGCTGGAAATGAGATGTTTGAGGACAATGTGTGGTGTGAGGTGGTTTGATCGAGTAAGTAACGTAAGGGTAAGAGAGATGTGTGGAAATAAAAAGAGCGTGGTTGAGAGAGCAGAAGAGGGTGTTTTGAAATGGTTTGGGCACATGGAGAGAATGAGTGAGGAAAGATTGACCAAGAGGATATATGTGTCGGAGTGGAGGGAACGAGGAGAAGAGGGAGACCAAATTGGAGGTGGAAAGATGGAGTGAAAAAGATTTTGTGTGATCGGGGCCTGAACATGCAGGAGGGTGAAAGGAGGGCAAGGAATAGAGTGAATTGGAGCGATGTGGTATACCGGGGTTGACGTGCTGTCAGTGGATTGAATCAAGGCATGTGAAGCGCCTGGGGTAAACCATGGAAAGCTGTGTAGGTATGTATATTTGCGTGTGTGGACGTATGTATATACATGTGTATGGGGGTGGGTTGGGCCATTTCTTTCGTCTGTTTCCTTGCGCTACCTCGCAAACGCGGGAGACAGCGACAAAGCAAAAAAAAAAAAAAAAAAAAAAAAAAAAATATATATATATATATATATATATATATATATATATATATATATATATATATATATATATATATATATATACATATATATATATATATCTTTTTTTCTTTTAAACTATTCGCCATTTCCCGCATTAGCGAGGTAGCGTTAAGAACAGAGGACTGGGCCTTTGAGGGAATATCCTCACCTGGCCCCCTCTGTTCCTTCTTTTGGAAAATTAAAAAAAAAAACGAGAGGGGAGGATTTCCAGCCCCCCGCTCCCTCCCCTTTTAGTCGCCTTCTACGACACGCAGGGAATACGTGGGAAGTATTCTTAATCCCCTATCCCTAGGGATAATATATATATATATATATATATATATATATATATATATATATATATATATATATATATATATATATATATATATATATATATGTATATATATATATATATATATATATATATATATATATATGTATATATTGCAGGGAAAAAATGCAATTGAGTGGGAGATGTATAAAAGAAAGAGACAGGAGGTCAAGAGAAAGGTGCAAGAGGTGAAAAAAAGGGCAAATGAGAGTTGGGGTGAGAGAGTATCATTAAATTTTAGGGAGAATAAAAAGATGTTCTGGAAGGAGGTAAATAAAGTGCGTAAGACAAGGGAGCAAATGGGAACTTCAGTGAAGGGCGCAAATGGGGAGGTGATAACAAGTAGTGGTGATGTGAGAAGGAGATGGAGTGAGTATTTTGAAGGTTTGTTGAATGTGTTTGATGATAGAGTGGCAGATATAGGGTGTTTTGGTCGAGGTGGTGTGCAAAGTGAGAGGGTTAGGGAAAATGATTTGGTAAACAGAGAAGAGGTAGTGAAAGCTTTGCGGAAGATGAAAGCCGGCAAGGCAGCAGGTTTGGATGGTATTGCAGTGGAATTTATTAAAAAAGGGGGTGACTGTATTGTTGACTGGTTGGTAAGGTTATTTAATGTATGTATGACTCATGGTGAGGTGCCTGAGGATTGGCGGAATGCGTGCATAGTGCCATTGTACAAAGGCAAAGGGGATAAGAGTGAGTGCTCAAATTACAGAGGTATAAGTTTGTTGAGTATTCCTGGTAAATTATATGGGAGGGTATTGATTGAGAGGGTGAAGGCATGTACAGAGCATCAGATTGGGGAAGAGCAGTGTGGTTTCAGAAGTGGTAGAGGATGTGTGGATCAGGTGTTTGCTTTGAAGAATGTATGTGAGAAATACTTAGAAAAGCAAATGGATTTGTATGTAGCATTTATGGATCTGGAGAAGGCATATGATAGAGTTGATAGAGATGCTCTGTGGAAGGTATTAAGAATATATGGTGTGGGAGGCAAGTTGTTAGAAGCAGTGAAAAGTTTTTATCGAGGATGTAAGGCATGTGTACGTGTAGGAAGAGAGGAAAGTGATTGGTTCTCAGTGAATGTAGGTTTGCGGCAGGGGTGTGTGATGTCTCCATGGTTGTTTAATTTGTTTATGGATGGGGTTGTTAGGGAGGTGAATGCAAGAGTTTTGGAAAGAGGGGCAAGTATGAAGTCTGTTGGGGATGAGAGAGCTTGGGAAGTGAGTCAGTTGTTGTTCGCTGATGATACAGCGCTGGTGGCTGATTCATGTGAGAAACTGCAGAAGCTGGTGACTGAGTTTGGTAAAGTGTGTGGAAGAAGAAAGTTAAGAGTAAATGTGAATAAGAGCAAGGTTATTAGGTACAGTAGGGTTGAGGGTCAAGTCAATTGGGAGGTGAGTTTGAATGGAGAAAAACTGTAGGAAGTGAAGTGTTTTAGATATCTGGGAGTGGATCTGGCAGCGGATGGAACCATGGAAGCGGAAGTGGATCATAGGGTGGGGGAGGGGGCGAAAATTCTGGGGGCCTTGAAGAATGTGTGGAAGTCGAGAACATTATCTCGGAAAGCAAAAATGGGTATGTTTGAAGGAATAGTGGTTCCAACAATGTTGTATGGTTGCGAGGCGTGGGCTATGGATAGAGTTGTGCGCAGGAGGATGGATGTGCTGGAAATGAGATGTTTGAGGACAATGTGTGGTGTGAGGTGGTTTGATCGAGTGAGTAACGTAAGGGTGAGAGAGATGTGTGGAAATAAAAAGAGCGTGGTTGAGAGAGCAGAGGAGGGTGTTTTGAAGTGGTTTGGGCACATGGAGAGAATGAGTGAGGAAAGATTGACCAAGAGGATATATGTGTCGGAGGTGGAGGGAACGAGGAGAAGAGGGAGACCAAATTGGAGGTGGAAAGATGGAGTGAAAAAGATTTTGTGTGATCGGGGCCTGAACATGCAGGAGGGTGAAAGGAGGGCAAGGAATAGAGTGAATTGGAGCGATGTGGTATACCGGGGTTGACGTGCTGTCAGTGGATTGAATCAGGGCATGTGAAGCGTCTGGGGAAAACCATGGAAGGCTGTGTAGGTATGTATATTTGCGTGTGTGGACGTATGTATATACATGTGTATGGGGGGGGGGGGCATTCCTTTCGTTTGTTTCCTTGCGCTACCTCGCAAACGCGGGAGACAGCGACAAAGTATAAAAAAAAAAAAAAAAAAAAAAATATATATATATATATATATATATATATATATATATATATATATATATATATATATATATATATATATATATATATTTTGACGCCGTCTCCCGCGTTAGCGAGGTAGCGCAAGGAAACACGAAAGAATGACCCAACCCACCCACATGTATATACGTAAACGCCCACGCACACACATATATATACCTAGAATAAATGTATGGCCCTTCCATATTTTTGAGTGTCATAATCCGGCCTTACTCCTGAAGTTACTGAATAGCCTTTGGTACCAAATGGCGTCCTAGCTTCGTCTCTTCGATGTATATGAACTGACTGTTATATTCCTGTCTTGTGTCTCCCCTGATGATGTGATTATTACACGAAAGTGCACTTGGGAACTTTTCGTGTTTCATTTTCCCCGTGGACTCATAGGAATATATATATATATATATATATATATATATATATATATATATATATATATATATATATATATAGAGAGAGAGAGAGAGAGAGAGAGAGAGAGAGAGAGACTCCTGATATGCAAGTTACGCTACAGAGTTAGATTATCATCTTTTCAATCTATGTTCCTTAGAGCTTTACGTATTTGCAGTCCAGAGTTTATTGATGATGAGTTTGAGAAGATATATTCTATTGGATCTAAGTTAAAGTACCCTAGATCTTTTATTGATAAATCCCTTAAGTTAGCAAAGAAATCATTTTATAGAGTTGAGCCCAAACCTGCCATTGACACCAAGAATCTTTTAGTTCTCCCTTTTAATGATAATTGTACTTTACTTTCCATGTTGCTTAAATCCTTTGATGTAAATGTTGCCTTCAGTAACAATGATATTATAAAGAATGGCTTAATCAGGAATTCACCAGAAAATTCTCTTAGGTCCATCTATAAAGTGCCGTGTAGAAGTTGTGATAAGTTTTCTGAGTTGTGATAAGTTTTCTGTTGGGCAGACTGGTAAGGATCTTTCTGTTAGACTTAAGCAACATAAATATAGTATAAGAACGGGACTAGAATCAAATGCCTTGTTTTATAACGTTAAAAACTCTGATCATTGTATTGACTAGAGTAATGCCATCTCAGTTATTAACTTTATTATCACGAGAAATATCATTGAATCTTTTATTATCAAATACACAAAGAATTAAAATCTTAATATTAGTGATGGTCTATGCAAATTAGATAACTTTATTGTTGATAAAATTTGTAAAATAAGTTTATGATACGTTCGTTGTCTGTCTTGGACAATCGCATGTTTGCCATATAGCGTCATAGCTACGTCTCTTCGTTGTACATCAACTGACTGTTATATTTCTTTCTTGCGTCTCCCCTGATGATGTGATTATTACACGAAAGTGCACTTGGGAACTTATCGTGTTTCATTTTCCCCGTGGACTCATAGGAATGTCACGCGCAAAACTGTGATCCTTTCCAATGTATATATATATATATATATATATATATATATATATATATATATATATATATATATATATATATCATCCCTGGGGATAGGGGAGAAAGAATACTTCCCACGTATTCCCTGCGTGTCGTAGAAGGCGACTAAAAGGGGAGGGAGCGGGGGGCTGGAAATCCTCCCCTCTCGTCTTTTTTTTAATTATCCAAAAAAGGAACAGAGAAGGGGGCCAGGTGAGGATATTCCCTCAAAGGCCCAGTCCCCTGTTCTTAATGCTACCTCGCTAACGCGGGAAATGGCGAATAGTTTGAAAGAAAGAAAAAGATGTATATGTATATATATATATATATATATATATATATATATATATATATATATATATATATATATATATATATATATATGTGTGTGTGTGTGTGTGTGTGTGTGTGTGTGCGTGTGTGTGTGTTTGTGTGTGTAATAGGGCAGCAGCGATGGACAAGGAGATATTTGATTGTGTGCATAAAGCTATCGAAAAACAAACACAGACGGAGTCAACAAAGAACCAGATGGTCGCCAGTGTTGTCATATCTATCTAGCCTGTTTAGTATTCTTGACTCCTAGTTGTTATTTGATGTGTTGGGAATAGTATATCTTGCTATTAAGAATATACATTATTACTAGAGCCACCACTATATGGGGGAGGGAGATCATATGTTGGCAACCTCAGTGTTGATCGTTGCCCCTGGCCAACTGGGAGGGGCCAGCAGCCACCTATTGACCCACCACCATCACATGCCTCTCGTGGGGGGAAAGATGCTAATTATGGGTACTCTTGTAATATTGTTCAGCGATGAAGAAGCAAAGGATCATGTTGTAAGACTAATGTAAGGAATTAGTTCGTAAAGTAACCCGTGGCATGTATCATGAGTATAGCTGTAGGGTAATTATAGAAATTAAATTGTAAGGGACATGTCCTCGTCTGCAGCAGTTCCCATATAGGATTATGCCAAATGCAAAAGTTGACTATTTACGGTGTTCAAATACGGACATACACATATACACTTTCAAATAAGGTCACCACGAAAATGTACTGCAAGGAAAAGTTCCAAAGTGAAGTGGAAAAGTGACAAAATGACATAGTGAAGTAATTAACCAGAGGAAGTGAAATGATCGCCTTGGCAACCCAACGTGATACCGACTCACGGAGTACACAGACGAGACTCAGTGTCAGTGTCATTAAGTACCCTACCTTCTTGGAGACAGTTACCCAGCCTGGGGAACATTGCATTCAGTATATGCTAAGAAATCCCGGTAAGCCAACACCTCGGTGTGTTGCAAAAGGTCTCTTTATAAAGTGTGCCTGGCTCGCCCCGTGTGAGGGTAATGAGCCAGTAATGTGTCTACAAGAGACTGATAACTTCGATTCCAGCTGGAGCTTGTGTGAATCGAGCAGCGTATGTGAACTGAGCCGCTGTAAGAGTTTGAAGGACGTGCTTCTGTCGTGACTGACGCAGCGACGTTTGTAGAAGACGCGAGCACGCGCAGGACAAGGGTTCCTTGCTTGGCCACAGACCCACTCACACCCAGAGACCCAGCCAACACTCAAGTGAACTTTTAGCACCAGAGAACGAGAAGTCCCTCAGTTTGTGAATTAGGATGTTCAGTTACAATCAGCAGTGGTGTTAGGATGCCTGCCACATTATTTCTGATCCTGTGAGTTGCCTGAAGTATTTCTCGTAAGCGTCCATGAACCTCTGTATAATGACTGATTCTAAGTGGCGTTGCATCCAGTGAGATATCAAGATCCCAGTCAGTGCGTGATGACGCACATCTAATTGTCAGGTTATGTGTACCCACGTCATTCTATTTAGGTAGTAGATGCAAAAAGGTTATTGGTTTTTTTCTTAACCTACAGGAAAGTGAGTTGTCAAAGTATGCTTGACAGCCCATTGGCCTGGTTGGGTCATTGATGTCTGAATTAAGAGGTTTTACCCAAACCATGGCTATGGGCCCCCATGGTTACCTCACTGAACATCATCGACCATCAGATAGAAAATCTCGTGTGTGTGTGTGTGTGTGTGTGTGTGTAAATACACGAATATAGTGCATGTGAACGCGCATATCCAAAGAACATATAAACCTCCCGCCTGTGCAACAGGCGGAAGCGCTACTGCTAGGCTATGATCGCCCCTATTGCACAGGGGTCCCGGGTTCGATCCTGGTTGTTGGAGGTTTGTTGTATGTCCTATGAAGATCCTGGTTGTTGGAGGTTTGTATGTGCTATGAAGGTGCGCGTTCATATGCACTTTGTTCGTACTCATATACCTCCGCGTTGTTTAGTTAGGTTCGGTAAAATGCTATCTGCTGACTGTGTGAGCCTGATGGGAAATGGCCGGTGTAGACCCCGTTGCTCACCAACGTGAGACGAAGGGTATTCGAGTACATAGTATTCGAATAGTCATTTCCGTCTTAGGGGCGATCTTGGCCGAGCGGTAGCGCTCCCGCCTGTTGCACAGGGGTCCCGGGTTCGATCCTGGCTGTTGGAGGTTTGCATACATAGAGAATGCTATGTATCCGTAGACAGTGGCTATGTATATATCTATCATTGTAATACTCGGACATTTACAGATATTCATCACTTGTCGACAGATTTGAAACCTGGAAAGATTATTTTCCTGACGGATTAAGGACTGAGAGTTATGTACGATGTATACATTAGAACTTGTGTCGGATGGATATGGAAAATGACTTAGGTCCATAGAAGGAATGATATATATATATATATGTTGTTGCATTCACGTCTGGTGATCAAAGCGCTCAACTTGTATATACAAAAGTGTAAATGATAATTTAAGACAGAAAAGATGTAGGTATATAGAGACATTATTTACGCGAGAGTTTGAACGTGTTTCTGTGGTCTATACTGTTGCCGGCGTTCATCCGCCCGGCTGGCGGATGGAAGGCGTTCGATCCACAACAAGACCCCGTTTTGTCAACGTGCTCTCTGAGCCGCTCTTAAGGCCAGTGTATGTTGCCGTCATTTATATTGACATGACCTGGAGAGATAGAACTTTGAAAAACATCGAGGCGGAGATGTGTGAGAGGATTTTCAAGGGAATGATGATATACGAGAAATCAAGTAAGTCGTATCGTATCAAACTCTTTTAAGATCGACGTAGTTTGAGCTTACCCAGAGTTAACACAAATATCATGTTACGATATTTTGGATCTTACACTTAAGTGTTGTCGCTATGATCATATTTGAGAAGGGTTAACCTTTTATTGTGTGTGTGTGTGACGTAATTCAGCCTAGCACCTTGTTGTCAGAGACTTGTCAGCGTAGTACCGGTAATGCAGCCTTGTACCATGTAGTTATATAGTAGTCATAACGTACGCACCGGATGGAAGCCACTGAACTACTTCCGAGTGTTAGTTACATTTTGGCTTGTTTCTTTTTTTTTTTTTTTCACCGAGTCTGTAGAACGATGTTTCGGTTGGGTCAATGTATTAAGTGATTTTATTTTTATTTCTTTCTTGGTAAATACTTCAGTCTTTGATAATTTATCCCTATAGATGTGCAGACATTTGTATTTATTTATTTTCTCTCACTCACATCAGGACAGGCGAGGATTGCTAAAGCTGAGTGCCTACAGAACAGCTGATCTCATTCACCTGCGTCACTGGAGGTAGCAGCAGCAAGTATGGAAACCATGAGACACCATTACATCTACATCCCAGTTGGGATTATCATAACTCTCATTATAGCCGTCTGTCGCCTTTGCTACAGATGTCGCAATAGGAAAAGACAAACTGTCTTAGCGGTCCATTCGCCTGCAGTGGTGCAGGTAGTCCCAGTGCCGCAGCCGGGGGCCCCACCAGTGCAACCGGGGGCCCCACCGGCATACCCAATGGCCCCACCAATGCAACCGGGAGCCCCACCGGCATACCCAATGGCCCCACCAATGCAACCGGGGGCCCCTCCGGCATACCCAGTGGCCCCACCAATGCAACCGGGGGCCCCACCGGCATACCCAATGGCCCCATCAATGCAGCCGGGGGCCCCACCGGCATACCCAATGGCCCCACCAATGCATCCGGGGGCCCCACTAGCATATCCTGAGGCCCCACCAGCTTATTCAGTGACCCCTCCACTGCAGCCAGGGGCCCCACCCATGTACTCAAGCGACTTACCACAGGCATCCGTACAACCAGAGGCACCGCCGTCTTGTGCAGGACAAGATGGAAACACCGGGAACTTGACAGATGCCATTCCGGCCAAGCCGAACTCTGGAGACAAGTCATTAATGAGTCGTCTCTATCCCTCGCGACATCAAGGACAGCAGAACCAGTTCGGCTACAAACCCCTACAGGAGTGAATGTATTAACCTACAACCACTCCTCCCTACATCATCTGATAACATAGGTAAAATGTGAGTAAAAACCTCTTTGTTTTTGCCTTTTTTTTTTGTCTGATTTCCTGGCGCTACCGAGCCGAAGCAGGAGATAGCGATGCTGTTTTCCTGTGGGGCGGGGTAGCGACAGAAAAGAATGAAGGCAAGTATGAATATGTATATGTGTATGTATGTATATGTCTACGTATATGTATGTATATTTTGATATGTATATGTGCGTATGTGGGCGTATATATATATATATATATATATATATATATATATATATATATATATATATATATATATATATATATATGTGTGTGTGTGTGTATATGAGGGGATGGGCCATCTTTGTCTGTTTCCTGGCGCTTCCTCGCTGACGTGGGAAACAGCGATTATATATATATATATATATATATATATATATATATATATATATATATATCATACAAAGTTCCAAAAGTTCCAACAGCCAGGATCGAACCTGGGACCCCTTGTGCAAGAGGCAGGCATGCTAACCGCTAGGCTAAGGAACTGTATAATAGGAAACAACTATTCGAAATACTAAGTACTCGAATACCCTTCGTCTCACTATGGTGAGCAACGGGGTCTATCGGTTGTTTCCGAACAGAACACATAGCCAGCTGATAGCTTTTACCGAACCTGACTGTACAACGCGGAGTTATATGAATACGAATAAAGTGTATATGAACGCGCACCTTCATAGAAGGTAAAACACTATCAGCTGGCTATGTGTTCTGTTCGGAAACAACCGATAGATCCCGTTGCTCACCATTGTGAGACGAAGGGTATTCGAGTACTTAGTATTTCGAATAGTTGTTTCCTATTATACAGTCCCTTAGCCTAGCGGTTAGCATGCCTGCCTCTTGCACAAGGGGTCCCAGGTTCGATCCTGGCTGTTGGAGCTTTGTATGTTCTATGAAGGTGCGCGTTCATATACACTTTATTCATATATATATATATATATATATATATATATATATATTATCCCTGGGGATAGGGGAGAAAGAATACTTCCCACGTATTCCCTGCGTGTCGTAGAAGGCGACTAAAAGGGAAGGGAGCGGGGGGCTGGAAATCCTGCCCTCTCATTTTTTTTTAATTTTCCAAAAGAGGGAACAGAGAAGGGGGCCACGTGAGGATATTCCCTCAAAGGCCCAGTCCTCTGTTCTTAACGCTACCTCGCTAATGCGGGAAATGGCGAATAGTATGAAAGAAAGAAAAGATATATATATATAAATATATATATATATATATATATATATATATATATATATATATATATATATATATATATATATATATATATATTTATTTATTTATTTATTTACTTATATATTTTCTAAAGTTTATCGCTGTCTCCCTCGTTAGCGAAGTAGCGCAAGGAAACAGACGAAAGAATGGCCCAACACACCCACATACACATGTATATACATACACGTTCACACACGCACATATACATACCTATACATTTCAACGTATACATATATATACATACACATGCATATACATATATACACATGTACACAATTCATACTTGCTGCCTTTATTCATTTTCGTCGCCACCCCGCCACACATGAAATGACAACCCCTTCCCCGCGCGCACGCGAGGTAGCGCTAGGAAAAGACAACAAAGGCCACACATTCGTTCACACTCAATCTCTAGCTGTCATGCAATAATGCACCGAAAAAAACAGCTCCCTTTCCACATCCATGCCCCACAAACCTTTCCATGGTTTACCCCAGACGCTTCACATGCCCTGGTTCAATCCATTGACAGCACGTCGACCCCGGTATACCACATCGTTCCAATTTATTCTATTCCTTGCACGCCTTTCACCCTCCTGCTTGTTCAGGCCCCGATCGCTCAAAATCTTTTTCACTCCATCTATCCACCTCCAATTTGGTCTCCCACTTCTCCTCGTTCCCTCCACCTCTGACACATATATCCTCTTGGTCAATCTTTCCTCACTCATTCTCTCCATGTGACCAAACCATATCAAAACACCTTCTTCTGCTCTGTCAACCACACTCTTTTTTTTTATACCACACATCTCTCTTACCCTTTCATTACTTACTCGATCAAACCACCTCACACCACATATTGTCCTCAAACATCTCATATCCAACACATCCACCTCCCTCCGCACAACTCTATCTATAGCCCAGGCCTCGCAACCATATAACATTGCTGGAACCACTGTCCCATCAAACATACCCATTTTTGCTTTCCGAGATAATATTCTCGCCTTCCACACATTTTTCAACGCCCCCAGAACTTTCGCCGCCTCACCCACCCTGTGACTCACTTCTTCCATGGTTCCATCCGCTGCCAAATCCACTCCCAGATATCTAAAACACTGCACTTCCTCCAGTTTTTCTCCATTCAAACTTGCCTCCCAGTTGACTTGTCCCTCAACCCTACGGTACCTAATAACCTTTCTCTTATTCACATTTACTCTCACCTTTCTTCTCTCACACACTTTACCTAACTCAGTCACTAGCTTCTGCAGTTTGTCACCAGAATCGGCCACCAGCGCTGTATCATCAGCGAACAACTAATTCACTTCCCAAGTTCTCTCATCCACAACAGACTGCATACTTGCCCCTCTCTCCAAAACTCTTGCATTCACCTCCCTAACAACCCCATCCATAAAACAAATTAAACAACCTTGGAGACATCACGCACCGTTGCCGCAAACCAGCATTTACTGAGAACCAATCACTTTCCTTTCTTCCCACTCTCACACATGTATTACATCCTCGATAAAAACTTTTCACTATTTCTAATAACTTGCCTCCCACACCATATATTCTTAATAGCTTCCACATAGCATCTCTATCAACTCTATCATATGCCTTCTCCAGATCCATAAATGCTACATACAAATCCATTTGCTTTTCTAAGTATTTCTTACATACATTCTTCAAAGCAAACACCTGATCCACACATTCTCTACCACTTCTGAAACCAGACTGCTCTTTCCCAATCTGATGCTCTGTACATGCCTTCACCCTCTCAATCAATACCCTCCCATATAATTTCCCGAGAATACTCAACTAACATATACCTCTGTAATTTGAGCACTCACCTTTATGCCCTTTGCCTTTGTACAATGGCACTATCCATGCATTCCGCCAATCCTCAGGCACCTCACCATGAGTAATACATACATTGAATATTCTTACCAACTAGTCAGCAACAGTCACCCCCTTTTTTAATAAATTCCACTGCAGTACCATCCAAACCCGCTGCCTTGCCGGCTTTCATCTTCCACAAAGCTTTTACTACCTCTTCTCTGTTTACCAAATCATTCTCCCTAACCCTCTCACTTCGCACACCACCTCGTCCAAAACACCCAAATCTGCTACTCTATCATCTAACGCATTCAACAAACCTTCATAATACTCACTCCATCTCCTTCTCACGCCATCACTACTTATCACCTCCCCATTAGCCCCCCTGCACCGATGTTCCCGATGTTCTCATGTCTTACGCACTTTATTTACCTCCTTCCAGAACATCTTTTTATTCTCCCTAAAATTTAAAGATACTCTCTCACCCCAACTCTCATTTGCCCTCTTTTTCGCCTCTTGCACCTTTCTCTTGACCTCCTGCCTCTTTCTTTGATACGTCTCCCAGTCATTTGCACTATTTCCCTGCAAAACTCGTCCAAAAGTCTCTCTCTCTTCTCTTTCACTAATAATCTTACTTTTTCATCCCACCGCTCACTACCCTTTCTAATCTGCCCACCTCCCACGCTTCTCATGCCACAAGCATCTTTTGCGCAAACCATCACTGCTTCCCTAAATACATCCCATTCCTGCCCCACTCCCCTTACGTCCTTTACTCTCACCTTTTTCCCTTCAGCACTGTGTCTCCTGGTACTTCCTCACACAAGGTCTCCTTCCTAAGCTCACTTGCTCTCACCATTCTCTTCACTCCAACACTCCTCTTTTCTGAAAACCTCTACAAATCTTCACCTTCGCCTCCGCAGGATAATGATCGGATATCCCTCCAGTTTCACCTCTCAGCACATTAACATCCAAAAGTCTTTCGCGCGCCTATCAATTAACATGTAATCCAATAACGCTCTCTGGCCATCTCTCCTACTTACATACGTATACTTATGTATATCTCTCTTTTTGAACCAGGTATTCCCAGTAACCAGTCTTTTTTCAGCACACAAATCTACAAGCTCTTCACCATTTCCATTTACATCACTGAACACCCTGTGTACACCAATTATTCCCTCAACTGCCACATTACTCACCTCTGCATTCAAATCGCCCATCACTGTAACCTGGTCTCCTGCATCAAAGCTGCTGAATACACTCACTCAGCTTCTCCCAAAACACTTGTCTCTCATGATCTTTCTTCTCATGCCCTAGTGCATAGGTACCAATAATCACCCTTCTCTCTCCATCCATTTTCACTTTTACTCATATCAATCTAGAGTTTACTTTCTTACACTGTATCACATACTCCCACCACTCCCGTTTCAGGAGTAGTGCTACTCCTTCCCTTGCTCTTGTCCTCTCACCAACCCCTGACTTTACTCCCAAAACATTCCCAAACCACTCTTCTTAACCCTTGAGCTTCGTTTCACTCAAAGTCAATACATCCAGGTTCCTTACCTCAAACATACTACCTGTCTCTCCTTTTTTCTCATCTTGGTTACATCTGCACACATTTAGACACCCCAATTTAAGCCTTCGAGGAGGATGAGCACTCCCCGCGTGACTCCTTCTATTTTTCCTTTTAGAAAGCTAAAGTACATGGAGAGGAGTGTTTCTAGCCCCCCGCTCCCGTGCGACACACGGGGAATGCGTGGGAAGTATTCTTTCTCCCCTATATATATATATATATATATATATATATATATATATATATATATATATATATATATATATATATATTTATTTATTTATTTATTTTATTTATTTTGCTGTGTCGCTGTCTCCCGCGTTTGCAAAGGTAGCGCAAGGAAACAGACGAAAGAAAATGGCCCAACCCACCCCCATACACAATGTATATACATACACGTCCACACACTTAAATATACATACCTATACATCTCAACGTACACATATATATACACACACAGACACATACATATATACCCAAGCACACAATTCACACTGTCTGCCTTTATTCATTCCCATCGCCACCTCGCCACACATGGAATACCATCCCCCTCCCCCCTCATGCGTGCGAGGAAGCACTAGGAAAAGACAACAAAGGCCCCATTCGTTCACACTCAGTCTCTAGCTGTCATGCAATAATGCCCGAAACCACAGCTCCCTTTCCACATCCAGGCCCCACACAACTTTCCATGGTTTACCCCAGACGCTTCACATGCCCTGATTCAATCCACTGACAGCACGTCAACCCCGGTATACCACATCGATCCAATTCACTCTATTCCTTGCCCTCCTTTCACCCTCCTGCATGTTCAGGCCCCGATCACACAAAATCTTTTTCACTCCATCTTTCCACCTCCAATTTGGTCTCCCACTTCTCCTCGTTCCCTACACCTCCGACACATATATCCTCTTGGTCAATCTTTCCTCACTCATTCTCTCCATGTGCCCAAACCATTTCAAAACACCCTCTTCTGCTCTCTCAACCACGCTCTTTTTATTTCCACACATCTCTCTTACCCTTACATTACTTACTCGTTCAAACCACCTCACACCACTCATTGTCCTCAAACATCTCATTTCCAGCACATCCACCCTCCTGCGCACAACTCTATCCATAGCCCACGCCTCGCAACCATACGACATTGTTGGAACCACTATTCCTATATATATATCCCTGGGGATAGGGGTGAAATAATACTTCCATTGTATACCTCACGTGGGGGCTAGAAACCCTCCCCTCCTTGTATATTAACTTTCTAAAAGGAGAAACAGAAAGAGTCACGTGGGAAGTGCTCATCCTCTCGAAGGTTCAGATTGGGGTGTCTAAATGTGTGTGGATGTAACCAAGATGAGAAAAAAGGAGAGATAGGTAGTATGGTTGAGTAAAAGAGCCTGGATGTTTTGGCTCTGAGTGAAACGAAGCTCAAGGGTAAAGGGGAAGAGCGGTTTGGGAATGTCTTGGGAGTAAAGTCGGGGGTTGGTGAGAGGACAAGAGCATGGGAAGGAGTAGCACTACTCCTGAAATAGGAGTTGTGGAAGTATGTGATAGAGTGTAAGAAAGTAATCTCTGGATTGATACTGGTAAAACTGAAAGTGGATGGAGAGTGATGGGTGATTATTGGTGCATATGCACCTAGGCATGAGAAGAAAGATCATGAGAGGCAAGTGTTTTGGGAGCAGCTGAGTGAGTGTGTTAGTAGTTTTGATGCACGAGACCGGACTGTAGTGATGGGTGATTTGAATGCAAAGGTGAGTAATGTGGCAGTTGAGGGAATAATTAGTGTACATGGAGTGTTCAGTGTTGTAAATTGAAATGGTGAAGAGCTTGTAGATTTATGCGCTGAAAAAGGACTGGTGATTGGGAATACCTGGTTTAAAACGAGAGATGTACATAAGTATACGTATGTAAGTGGGAATACCTAGTTTAAAACGAGAGCTATACATAAGTATACGTATGTAAGTAGGAGAGCTGTCCAACGAGCGTTATTAGATTACGTGTTAATTGATAGGCACGCGAAAGAGAGACTTTTGGATGTTAATGTTCTGAGAGGCGCAACTAGAGGGATATCTGACCATTATCTTGTGGAGGCGAAGGTGAAGATTTGTAGAGGTTAGAAAAGAAAAGAGAATGTTGGGGTGAAGAGAGTGGTGAGAGTAAGTGAGCTTGGGAAGGAGACTTGTGTAAGGAAGTACCAGGAGAGACTGAGTTGAGTGCAGAATGGAAAAAGGTGAGAGCAAAGAAGGTAAGGGGAGTGGGGGAGGACTGGGATGTATTTAGGGAAGCAGGGATGGCTTGCGTAAAAGATGCTTCTGGCATGAGAAACGTGGGAGGTGGGCAGATTAAATTGGGTAATGAGTGGTGGGATGAAGAAGTAAAATTATTAGTTAAAGAGAAGAGAGAGGCATTTGAACGAGTTTTGCAGGGAAATAATGCAAATGAGTGGGAGATGAATAAAAGAAAGAGGCAGGAGGTCAAGAGAAAGGTGCAAGAAGTGAAAAAGAGGCAAATGAGAGTTGGGGTAAGAGAGTATCATTAGATTTTAGGGAGAATGAAAAGATGTTTTGGAAGGAGGTAAATAAAGTGCGTAAGACAAGAAAATAAATGGGAACATCCGTGAAGGGGGCGAATGGGGAGGTGATAACAAGTAGTGGTGATGTGAGAAGGAGATGGAGTGAGTTTATTTTGAAGGTTTGTTGAATGTGTATGATGATAGAGAGGCCGATATAGGGTGTTCTGGTCGAGGTGGTGTGCAAAGTGAGAGGGTTAGGGAGAATGATTTGGTAAACAGGGAAGAGGTACCAAAAGATTTTGCGGAAGATGAAAGCCGGCAAGGCAGTGAGTTTGGATGGTACTGCAGTGGAATTTATTAAAAAAGGGGGTGACTGTGTTGTTGACTGGTTGGTAAGGATATTCAGTGTATGTTTGACTCATGGTGAGGTGTCTGAGGATTGGCGGAATGCATGCATAGTGCCATTGTACAAAGGCAAAGGGGATAAAGGTGAGTGCTCAAATTACAGAGGTATAAGCTTGTTGAGTATTCCTGGGAAATTATATGGGAGGGTATTGATTGAGAGGGTGAAGGCATGTACAGAGCATCAGATTGGGGAAGAGCAGTGTAGTTTCAGAAGTGGTAGAGAATGTGTGGATCAGGTGTTTGCTTTGAGGAATGTATGTGAGAAATACTTAGAAAAGCAAATGGTTTTGTATGTAGCATTTATGGATCTGGAGAAGGCATATGATAGAGTTGATAGAGATGCTCTGTGGAAGGTATTAAGAATATATGGTGTGGGAGGCAAGTTGTTACAAGCAAACCAACATTCACTGAGAACCAATAACTTTCCTCTCTTCCTACTGGTACACATGCCTTACATCCTCGATAAAAACTTTTCACTGCTTCTAACAACATACCTCCCACACCATATATTCTTAGTACCTTTCACAGAGCATCTCTATCAACTCTATCATATGCCTTCTCCAGATCTATAAATGCTATATACAAATCCATTTGCTTTTCTTAAGTATTTCTCACATACATTTTTCAAAGCAAACACCTGATCCACATATCCTTTACCACTTCTGAAACCACATTGCTCTTCCCCAATCTGATGCTCTGTACGTGCCTTCACCCTCTCAATTAGTACCCTCCCATATAATTTCCCAGGAATACTCAACAAACTTATACCTCTGTGATTTGAGCACTCACTCTTATCCCCTTTGCCTTTGTACAATGGCACTATGCAAGCATTTCGCCAATCTTCAGGCACCTCACCGTGAGACATACATACATTAAATAACCTTACCAACCAGTCAACAATACAGTCCCCCCCCCTTTTTTTTTTAATAAACTCCACTGCAATACCATCCAAACCCGCTGCCTTGCCGGCTTTCATCTTCCGCAAAGCTTTTACTACCTCCTATCTGGTTACTAAATCATTCTCCCTAACCCTCTCACTTTGCACACCACCTCGACCAAAACACCCTATATCTGCTACTCTTATCATCAGACACATTCAACAAACCTTCAAAATACTCACTCCATCTCCTCACGTCACCACTACTTGTTATCACCTCCCCATTAGCCCCCTTCACTGAAGTTCCCATTACTTCCCTTGTCTTAACGCACTTTATTTACCTCCTTCCAAAACATCTTTTTATTCTCCCTAAAGTTTAACGATACAGTGATGTCGCCCTGGAATACAGTAACTTCGCCCTGTAATGCAGTGATGTCCTGTAATGCAGTGACGTTGCCCTGTAGCGCAGTGATGTCGCCCTGTAATGCAGTGACCGCCCTTTTCTGCAGTGATGTCGCCTTCTAACGTTGTGATGTCGCCCTGTAATGTAGTGACGTCGCTCTGTAATGCAATGACGTCGCTCTGTAATGCAGTGACGACGCCCTATAATGCAGTGATATCAGCCCTGTAATGCAGCTATGTCGCCTTGCAATGTAGTGACGTCGCCCTGTAATGCAGTGACGTCTCCCTGTAATGCAGTGACGCCGCCCTGTTTATGCAATGACGTCCCCCTGTAATGCACTGATGTTTTGTAATGCAGTGATGTCGCCCTGTATTGCAGTGACGTCGAACTTTAATGCAGTCATATTGTCCTGTAATGCAGTGACGTCGCCCTGTAAAGCAGTGAAGTCGCCCTTGTAATGCATGACGGCACCCTGTAATGCATTGATGTCGCCCTGTAATGCAGTGGTGTCGCCCTGTATTGCAGTGACATCGAACTTTAATGCAGTTATATTGTCCTGTAATGCAGTGACGTCGCCCTGTAAAGCAGTGAAGTCGTCCTGTAATGCAGTGACGTTGCCTTGTAATGCAGTGATGTCACCCTGTAATTCATTGACGTCGCACTTCATTGCAGTGATGTCACCCTGTAATGCAGTGATGTCGCCCTCTAATGCAGTGACGTCGCCCTCTAATGCAGTGACGTCGCTCTGTAATGCAGTGACTTCGCCTTGTAATGCAGTGACGTCGCCCTGTAATGCAGTGACGTCGCTCTGTACTGCAGTGACTTCGCCTTGTAATGCAGTGACGTTGCCATGTAATGCAGTGGCGTCGTCCTGTAATACGGTGACGTCGCCTTGTAATGCAGTGACGTCGCCTTGTGATGCAGGGACGTCGCCCTGTAATACGGTGACGTCGCCTTGTAATGCAGTGACGTCGCCTTGTAATGCAGTGACGTCGCCCTGTAATACAGTGACGTCGCCCTGTAATGCAGTGACGTCGCCCTGTAACGCAGTGATTTCGACCTGTAACGCAGTGACGTCGCCCTGTAATGCAGTGACGTCACCCTGTAACGCAGTGACGTCGCCCTGTAACGTAGTGATGTCGCCCTGTAATGCAGTGGCGTCGCCCTTTATTGCAATGACGTCGCCCTGTAATGCAGTGTTGTTGTACTGTAATGCAGTGACGTCGCCCTGTAAAGCAGTGACGTCTCCCTGTACTGCATTGACGTCGCCCTGCAATGCAGTGACGTCGCCCACAAATGCAGTGACGTCCCCCTGTAATGTAGTGATGTCGGTCTGTAATGCAGTGACGTCGTCCTGTAATACAGTGACGTCGCCCTGTAATGCACTGAAGTCTTGTAATGCAGTGACCTCGCCCTATAACGCAGTGATGTCCTGTAATGCAGTGACGTCGCCCTTTAACGCAGTGATGTTCTGTAATGCAGTGACGTCGCCCTGTAATGTAGTGAGGTCGCCCTCTAATGCAGTGACGTCGCTCTTTAATGCAGTTATGTTGCCCTGTAATGCAGTGATGTTGTCCTGTAATGCAGTGATTTCCCCCTGTATTGCAGTGACGTCGCCCTATAATGTAGTGACGTCGCCCGGTAATGTAATGTTGTGCCCTATAATGTAGAGATTTCCCTCTGTAATGCAGTGACGTCGCCCTGTAATGCAGTGACGTCGCCCTGTAACGCAGTGACTTCGCCCTGTAACGTAGTGATGTCGCCCTGTAATGCAGTGACGTCGCCCTGTAATGCAGTGACGTAGCCCTCTAATGCAGTGACGTCCCTGTAATGCAGTGATGCCGGTCTGTAATGCAGTGACGTCGCCTTGTAATACAGTGACGTCGCCCTGTGATGCAGTGATGTCTTGTAATGCAGTGACCTCGCCCTGTAAGGCAGTGATGTCCTATAATCCAGTGACGTCGCCCTTTAACGCAGTGATGTCCTGTAATGCAAATACGTCGCCCTGTAATGCAGATATTGTCCTGGAATGCAGTGACGTCGCCATGTAATGCAGTGATGTCGCCCTGTAATGCAATGATGTCCTGTAGTGCAGTGACGTCGCCCTGTAATGCAGTGATGTTCTGTAATGCAGTGACGTCGCCCTGTAATGCAGTGATATTGTCCTGTAATGCAGTGACGTCGCCCTGTATCCAGTGACTTCGCCCTGTAATGCACTGTTGTCCTGTAATGCAGTGACGTCGCCCAGTAATGCAGTGATGTCTTGTCATTCAGTGACGTCGCCCTGTAATGCAGTGACGTCGCCCTGTAATGCAGTCATGTCTTGTCATGCAGTGACGTCGCCCTGTAATGCAGTGATGTTATCCTGTGATGCAGTGACGTCGCCCTGTAATGCAATGATGTCCTCTGATGCAGTGACATCGCTCTGTAATGCAGTGACGTCGCCCTGTAATGCAGTGACATCGCCCTGTAATGCAATGATGTTCTGTAATGCAGTGACGTCGCCCTGTAATGCAGTGATGTTGTCCTGTAATGCAGTGCCGTCGTCCTGTAATGCAGTGATGTCCAGTAATGCAGTGACGTCGCCCTGTAATGCAGTGACGTCGCCCCATAATGCAGTGATGTCCTGTAATGCAGTGGCGTCGCCCTGTAATGCAGTGATGTTTTCCTGTAATGCAGTGATGTCGCCCTGTACCGCAGTGATGTCCTATAATGCAGTGACATCGCCCTGTAATGCAGTGACGTCGCCCTATAATGCAGTGATGTCCTGTATTTCAGTGACGTCGCCCTATAATGCAGTGATGTCCTGTATTTCAGTGACGTCGCCCTGTAATGCAGTGATGTTGTCCTGTAATGCAGTGACGTCGCCCTGTAATGCAGTGACGTTGTCCTGTAATGCAATGATGTCGCCCTGTAATGCAGTGATGTCGCCCTTTTAACGCAGTGATGTCCTTTAATGCAGTGACGTTGTCCTGCAATGCAGTGATGCCAGTTTGCATCGAGTGGGGTATACATGGCCCTTAGTTTGATGTGGAGATCTCTCATCTCGGTTTTGCATCGTAATTCAAGACAGATTATAACACGTCAATTGTTGTGCCCTAAAACATCTCCTTGAGCTGCTTACGACTTCGTCCCTCAAGCC